>NC_135428.1:17487551-17770051 GCF_051991245.1 Festucalex cinctus
CATTGTCTATCCAGTATATTTTGGTAGCAAGCTTTTTGACTATATTTACACTGAGCGAATTTGCCTGGAATCAAATAGTTTCAAGTTCTCTTTGGGACCAAAAACAGTCTTCGTAACTGCAAAGAAAAAAAAAACAAATTCCATTGTGGCACATTTCTGCTGTATTTATTTGTTCTCAGGTGTACATTCCCCAGCATTTTAGCATCCACAACATCTGAAAGCGGCAGTATCATTTTTGCTGTCACTCTGCCTCCTCATTCAACACCCTGCACTCAGATGGATGTTTAAAAGAGGGAAAGATAAAAAAGATGAACTCGGAATGAACCAGCCACCACTAGTATTCAGGCATTCATAAAGGCAATCAAACTCTGAGATTAGCATAACATTTGTAATTGTGAAGCCGTCTTGTCAGCTGCTGATTACGCGTGAATGCGCCATGAATGCAACAAGGCTGAGATGACTTTGGGCCAGGAAGACGCTTCTGATCAACTTAAAAAAAAAAAAAAAAAAAAAGCAGCGAGCGCCAACCGTGTCCGACTGTTGCGTCACTCCCTTGCGGAGGTAATGACGTGTCAATTTGTCTCTCAAACTACTAGTGGACTTGACCAATAGGGAGGAGAAAACCAAACAAATCACAATTTTCACTTGTTTAACTACAAAAAAAAAAAAAAAAAAAAGCTTGGTTTACTCTTTCTAATTGAAGTTTGTGATATGTTTGTGAAAATGTTACAAAGTTGTGCAAGAGCGGGGATCTCCCCGCATGACTTCAGAATATTGTATAACGACGTAAAAAAAACAAAAAAACCCCAACAAAAAACAATATCTTTGAAGTTCTTTCTTCTCGGGCTCTTCGCTTCTGTACGGCTGCATTTTGAAAAGGTTTACTGGGAAAATCATCTTTTATTCACAAGCGCACCATATGAGTTTCACTGCTTTCTTCTTGAATTTAAGGCACACTTTAATATTTTAGTAACCCCCCTCACTGTAGTTTAAATGAGGAAATTACAGCTCCTGGAAAGTATGTGAAGTTATTCTTTTTCTTTTCTTTTCCATGCTTTGAACCCCCGAGACAATATTAGACGACACCGAAGAAGTATTACAATATTATGCTATTGTTCTGTTCTTATGCAGTAGGAATTTAAGCCGTGTAGAGAACAATATCTGCCATGTTGGTGCCGATTGTTACGCCATGTTGATATAGTTTGTCAGACATGGCCGCCATGTTTGTGGATTTTAAAACGACGATGCCTAAGATAAAAAAATTAAATAAATAAAAAAAATAAAAATATAGAAACATTTCAACAAATTTAAGAGTTAGATTATATTTTTTTCAAAATTTTAAATCAATATTTTCCCTTATACTGAAAGTGTATACCAGCTCCAAATATCGGATGTGGTTGCTAATATATAAAATTAATTAAAAAACAAAACAAAACAAAAAACATCAGTATCTAACTTGGAGTGTGTACGGCTTCACACTGGCCTGGTGAGTGACATGGGTGTCAACAAATGAAATTGTTGCTAGCTGTGAAATGGCTCATGGGAATTAATTGGAATTAACTGGACAGGTATGATACATGGCTGTGTCGGCGATTTATGAAGAGTCTTTTGCACCTTTTCCGCCATCTGCGTTTCACCATGTCAGCTAGGGGTGTTTTAAAAAAAAAAAAAAATAAATAAAAAAAAAATAAATAATAATAATCTATTTGGCAATATATCGTGATAGTACAGCGCACAATTCTAGAATCGATTCGATATGCGGCCGAAAACATCATTTTTTATGGAAATATTCAACAAAACGTCTTACTTAGGGTTGGGGTTCACACGTTAAGCATGGAAGAATGTTATATTAATGGAAACATTAAGCTTTAATATTTTATTTCAATGCTGTTCAAACATGAAACGGATTGTAACAGATTGTTAAATACAGTGCGTCACAGTTGTGAGACTGATAAGGTAAGTTTCAGATAAATACATTTTCATACAAATGTCATGGTGTACACTTAAAAGTTTACTGATTAGTAGGGAGGTAACGATATCCAAACATCACGATATATCACAATATGAAGGTCACAATGCGATAATTATCATGATATTGTGGGGAGGTTGGCGATACAAAAAAAGGTCACAATATTGCAAAAGAAAAAAAAAAAGAGCTCATACTAAAAAAAAAAACAATATTGTGCTTTTGTACAATACAGCAATGAAAAATCTAAAAATATTATAAATATTATATATAAAAAAATCTATAAATGTAATGTAATGTAAATATATTGAGGCAATTAGCTTCTAATGCAAGCAAAAATTGAGTTCCTTCACATGAGTCAGTTTCCAAGCAAATTAGGTTCCTTTTCATCTGACCATTAGCGTAGATTTTAAACAAAAAGGGCCAAAACATGCCTTGTGAAAATTAAACTGCACTAAAAAACTAGCCACCAGAGGGTGCTAGAACTGCACAAATGGAAATCAACCCGACTTTTTTTTTTAAACAGATGTGCTGCTTTTAATATCGTTACATGACGACGACGATATATTGTGGCAGTTCTAATATCGAAATATCACAATATTGCCGTTATCGTTACATCCCTACTTATTAGTATGCTCTAAATATGGGTAGGGAAATATAGATTTTATATATATATATATATATTTATAGATAGATTCATATCGGGATTAATCGGTATTGAATCATGACCTATGAATCGTGATACGAATCAAATCGCCGGGTACGAGGCAATTCACACCCCTAGCGTCAGCATAAGCTCAGTTCGCTTGTGGAATAATGTAAGGAACTCTTCAGTGTGACACAGAAGCGTAATCGTTATTTACTGCAACTGACTCTTAATGAAATCATGAGAGATATCATGAATACGCACTCTGTGATGTTTCTGCTGCGTCTCTGGAGGAGTCCAAAGTGCCTGCGGTCTGCGCTGCAGGGTCCGTCCCAAAATTGGAACTGAAGTAGCTGGAGGCGAGAGGTTTGGGAATTCTTTGGAGACGTGCAGGAGAACACGACGCTTTCTTCTCTTTTAAAGCCAACAGGATTTATTATATGTTGTGCGCCTGTTGCAGACTGGATTTAGTCAATCCCTCAACATTTTATTTTATTTTTTTATGTTTTTAAATTCCCAGTGCCCACAGCTGTCTTGTGTAAACGTGTTACCGTGCTGCCTGAACGTGGGAGGGTGCGCCTCCTAACATGACAAATGTGACTTGTGGTTACAAGGGCGGCCGAGTAATCATCTGCCGCTACCTGCGCGGGCGATCGCCGAACACGCCGCTCCTCACAAAAGTCAAATACGAGACGGGCCTTAATGGCTCCCCCGCGCTCGTCTTTTTTACAAATGACGCCGCTAACGACATCTCTCTTCAACGCGTGGCGGGTCGAGTGCAAGGCGCATTCATCCGCTTTGTGCCAGACGATAAAAATGAGTCACGTTCCGCTGGAGAGCACTTAAAAGTATGAAAGGAGCGGCTCACGTTTCACCTTATTTAGTTCAAAAAGAGGATTTTACAGCCATTAATGGCAGTTAAAAAGCCTTCTTTACTGATTGTGTGTGTGTGTTTTTTTTCCTCCTGTGTAGCTAATTCTGGTTAATGGTCGGTTGGTTTCTCTACTCTACAAATCGCCGTTAATAAGAATAGCTGAAGTACGGCAAAGTTTTTCAGGTGGCGGATTAAATCAGGCTTTCCGCCACGCATAATGCTCAATTTTCACACATTGCATTTTCTCCGCTTTCCACATCCAAATATTTCTGTACAGTTGCCAAATTCACTGTTACATAGCTTCATGTTCAGAATGTTCCCCCACTGGCTTTGTTTAATTCCACTGTTAGATTGTTTGGGTGCTTTGTAGCCCTTATAAATATTTAAAAAATGGGGAAAAAAAATCAGTACACCTTTTTTTATTTTTTTATTTTTTTTTATTTTAACCTGATTCTGACCATCTGAAAATGATGCAATCTGGCCCGATTGCCAATTACATGATTGGGGTCAGGACATCCCTTTAAAAAAAAAAAAAAGGAAAAAAAAAAGTTTTTTTTTTACCTTAATCCACCAGGCTAAGCGTTTCCCCCATCGGTCGAACGGTGAATAGTAATCACTGTCGACAAATGTCTTTCATCGTCCGTGTTATCATTACATCATTGCTTCTACTTCTAAATGTAAATAATATCAGTTATCTTTTTCCTCTTTTGTAGTAGAGTTAACAGGACAAACATTTGGATAAATCACAAACTGCTTGTAATGGTCAAATTTCCAAAGATGTTTCCATGTTTACGTGTTCATGCATTCCCCACTCTAATAACGTATTCTTCTCAACTCAACTCAACTTTATTTATAAAGCTCTTTAAGAACGGGTATTGCTGTATACAAAGTGCTGTACATAAACATAAATATTGAAGGTAACAAAGCAACAACAAAGCAAACATTATGAAGTGCGTATACAAGTTGTTTTTTTTGAACAAATTAATACATTTTCCATCAGTAAATTAATAAGAAGTAGGCGAGTGAATAAAGAGATAAATAAATGCATAAATAAGTAGACTAAACATCAAACTCGTACACACCACAAAACACCAAGAACAAGTCTCATGGTGTGCCAAAAGCCAAAGAATACAGATATGTTTTAAGACGTGTTTTAAAAGAGGATGAAGAGGGGGATTGCCTAATATTCAGTGGAAGGTCGTTCCAAAGGGAGGTACCGGCAACAGCAAAAGCTCTATCTCCTCTCAGCCTTCGCTTAGCCCTCGGTACCTCCAATTCAGTCTCGTTTGCTGACCTGGGGCACCGGGCAGGTGTGTAGGGGGTGTAAGAGCTCAGCGAGATCAGGTGTGGCAAGACCATTTAGAGATTTGAAAACAAATCGAAGAATCTTAGTGGACTAAAAATTGCACGGGCAGCCATTGAAGAGAGGCCAGGGTTGGGGTTATGTGCTCCCTCTTACGGGCACCAGTAAGGAGACGAGCAGAAGCATTTTGGACTTCTGCCACAGGTAGTGGCGAACTGAAAGTATACTTGTCGGTACTCACTTTTTCATTGACAGCCTTACACACTTATGAGGAGGAGGAGACGACGACAAGTGAAGCATGTGTAGCTATGTTTTATTTTAACCGACACAGAATGGCACTGGAGAAAAACGATGATGATCACCAATTCTCCTGATTTTAAAGATCTCAGTCAAACACGATATAATGACGTTATCCTGATGCCTCCTTTCGAAAAATATGGTAATAAGTGCGTCTCGATCGCTTCCTTTTATTGAAAGTTTAGACATATTAAGTTTTTCTTTTTTAGAAGAAAACTCGCGAGTAACCGGAGCTTGTGGTAAGCCCACTGGCACGGTGACTTGGGAGCGTTTGGTTCCACTCCGGCGGGTTTGAGCGAAGATGAAATGCGCTCGCTCATCTTTATGATTTCAATTGATATCGCGGAGGGCGGTGGAAGTATTAGAGGGACCGGTTCCACGGCTCTGAATAATTGATTTATAAGGCAGCAGCTGAAGGGAAAGCGGCGAGCGCCTTGCTCGTCATGCAGATGAACAGGAGTCGGGACTTGAAGGCGTTTGACAATCTAGTGATTTATTACCTCGTCGCTCCAAGACGATCCATCCCACAACAGTGGTTAGAATTTCTTTTAATTCTACGCATTTCCGATATGAATTGATAAGACTGAATGCACAAATAACCAGTAAAAATCTCACCGCCTCGATTTGCTTTTCAGATCATATTTCACTTTTCAGTTTTATTCATTTTATCTCAGACCCTTATCAAAAGGTCAAATTGTGATATAAAAATATTTAATATGCGAATTTTTCTTTCTTAACAAATTTGTGTTAAAAACATTATGTAACCCATAAGTGTAAAGGGGGGTGCGTTCGGTGGGGGAGAAAGCAAACCACAGACAATTTTTCACTCATGGAGGCACCACTTCGTCAAGCGGTGCCTTGCTAAACTGCCTTACCATTATACAACAGAAAATCGTTCATTCACTGATGATTATTGAATGTTACGTGCAAATTTGGGTGGTGTTAAAATTCCACAAAATATTCACAATTGGTGAACAGATCTTCCGTGTCAACCCCCACACAGTGACAAAAGATATCTGTTGATCTCATACCACTCCCGAACCACCCCATCCTGCCGCAACTGCTTAGAGCGGCACAGGGGACGGCGGCGTTTATTAGGATTCATCCCGCTTTCCGGCTTGCTGCAAAGGAATAGATAAGAGCGGTGGGAACAAGTCGGGTAAATAAACAGATCATGCGCCAAATAATTAACCTCTATGGGTCTTTGACAGGCTCTGAAAGCGCTTCGGGCGTACGAGGTGGGATTAGGGAGGCGGAACTTTTCCGCCAGGTTAAGATTCATTTGTGATTTAGGTGACAAATCCGAGGAAAAAAAGTTGGGACACATTTAGTTATAAATCTCATATCACCTTAAGTAGACACCTTCCTTTTTTCCCCATAAGGTACCACACGACTAGTAATTGAAGTCCATTTCCACTCTTGCTAACCAAAACCGCAGCGCAAAAACATTCTCAGTGGAATTAATGTGGCGAATTTTAAAGGAACACAAAACTTATGCAAAACTAACCAGCTATTCTGTCAAATGGTTAATTTCAACTCTTCCCTGAAAAAAAATGCCAATTTAGATTTAGCAATTATGATTTTATGGCACTTCTTATGAATATTTTTGCGTAAAGTGCTGTATCGGGCATTTTGGACAGCCACGTGATCATTGTGCATAAAATACACATTGAATGAATGACAACAAAGAACTCACGAGGAATGATCGGACATCAAAGGTGGAATTTCGCCTTACAACAAAGAAGCACTTCTTCAAAAGCAGTAACCCATGAAGGACTCGCCAAAGATTTTTTTCCAGCCGAAAGCCGGATAACACTGGCAAATCCAGCCTTCGGCGAGTCCAAGTGGACGATAAACATCCGGGTGACTTGTACTCTGCTAGGCTACATGCAACCCTACATGTTGTGTGCTAAGCATGCTTTAGGCCACATTAGGAGCGGCCACCCCCTACCGCCCCACCCCAACACGGAATGGCATGAAACCGGACGTTTTGAGGACTTTACTCTTAACAGTGTTTGGGATCCAAGACATCTTTTTCACACTCAAATTCCCATTGAAACGAACGAAGACGGCTTCCGGTTACGCACGGGATACGTCATCACGATCAGGTGACCAGGACATGGCGTTCCACACCGTACGATCAAATTCGGTAACTTAATCGGTTTAAAATAAAATTCAGAGAATAAGATGCCAGACAGATTTGCACTTTTATTCTTGGTACACAATGCCTAATCCAGTACTGGAAAATGATTAATAAGTGTTGTATCGCTTTAAGATATGTTATCAATGAATTTCCTGTGCAGTATTAAATATGACAAGACAGCAGCTAGTATGGTTTTCTGTTGTATTTCCTACATTACACATCTTATAGTGTAGGCGAAAAGCCTTGTCCTTTAGCGAAACATCAATTTGCCACCGCAAGTGCTTATTTTCCAAAACAATGAATGTTGACTCAAGTTGCTCACTTGACCCCCAAGCATTTAGATTCCAACCAGGTTTTTCGGAATTAAAAGCACCTGGCCCTCGAGTCGGCTTCCCACGGACAATTACCGCTGACCTTTTGCTAGCTTCTCAAAAAAGAAAGAACAGGAGAAGTTGTGGCTCTGCAATCAAGGCTGGATAAAAAAAATTTAAAAAAAATGACAGGACCGTGTGAAATACACACCTGCCATCAAGAGATCATTCAGCGTCATTAAGTGCTTTAACTCGTTCCTTATCAGTGAGCTCTCTGAAAATGAGGTCTGAAATGAATCAAGTATCGCATTCAACCAGTAAATAACTATCATTTGACGACTTACTGAAGAAAAATTCACCATGGAGCACACTCATTATCATCATCTCATATTAAATGTGTAATTTTGTGCATCAACTGTTGCAGAAATAATAGAATATTTTGATGGCGGAAAGCATACTCGGCCTCCCTTTGTTCCTTGTGCTAATTCAACTCTGAACTGACGACTCCCAACTTGTCCAACACGTTCAGTACATGAAGAATTCTTTATAGTCCTGATGAATACCTCCGAGGAATGGCAAGATGGGTCCATGCAAATGATAATGAGTCCATCGCGGGAGCTGAACAATTTGATTGTAGATTTCATACACTTTTACCAGAATGTAAATGTGCAGTCCAATGGAATGGAGTTTTCATCTGTTGAAAAATAATCATATGTACAATTGAACCCTCTCTGAGGTTGAATTTTAGATTTTTTTTTAAACTAATTAGAGGTCTCTGAACTGACGTTTTTACTATCATTTAACATAACATGATGATGATACTGGACGAAAGTATTTAGACACTGTAACTTCCTGCGTATACCATGAGTAAACAAACCCTTCTACGTCATTTGACCAAATTCAGAGAGATCTGAGAAAACGAAGGATTGCTTTAGCTTTCTTATCTGCCGCCGTATTTTAAATGTCAGTTGAAAAGATGATCAAAAAATATGACGATAAAATGGATACCTAGCTGTTGTCCATTAGCATGCTAGCTGTTATGTTTTGCTAAGAACATTTAACCTATAGCCGTAGTCACTCGTGACATTCTGCCTCCCAGAGTACTCGACGCTATTGTTAACAAACATTATGAAAGGATTTATAGAGACGAACGTCTTCTCTTGAGGCTGCTCACACAAAAGCCCCAAAAAGCAAGGGAGAAATGCTTGGTCTTTGATGTTAGAAAATTTGGATCAAACTCAAATTGGGTCGTTCAGCTTTAGTGGTGAGCTTCCATTTGGTCTTTGAACTCAACGCTCCACATACATGTTAGCATTGGAGACTTAATGATTCATTTCCCCGATACAGATTATCCTATGCCAGCTTCAGAGAGAATGTCGAGTTTCTTCCCACTCGATCTGCTTTGGATTGACAGAAGTGCTGCCAACCAGAATGCAGGGCGGATTACGTTTCAAGTAACAACGACCCTATTCCAAAAGGTTGAAGACCTTCCAAGCCTCCTCTCTATTCTACGCGGCCGACTTTGGAGCGCTCGTGGTTTTGGTTGCCTCGCCAACGTCAAGATCAGGGGAATTACGATGTTATGCATCCTCCTACATATCGGTCCACATGACGTGGCGTACACGGTGTCAAAATAGCGCCTCGGCGTGTACTTTAAATTATTGCTTTGCACGTGCCCGTCCTATTCAAATGCCAGCTCGGCTCGTGGAACGCCTGCTTGCATAAGGCAAACAAGTTAATAAGATATATTCTGCCCTGTGTAGCATGGCGATGTAATCTGTAATAAAATAATTGGTAATGTTGCCCTTTGATGGCGTCGATAATTTCCAGCTCAATTATAGTGGAATTAAACGACAATCGTTTACTTAAAAAAATAAAAAATAAAAAATAAAAAATTGCAAACTTTTAACTTAACATATTTTGTAAGTCATTAAACCCTGGTGGGGATTGGGACTGAGCCTCGTTACGAATAGCCCAGAAAATGTCGATTTTTAATCACCTTTATTAATAGTTGAAACCGTAAATACAGCACAAACTATGATCACAAGCCTTTTCAAACTCATTTTGCATTATTAACCTTAAAATAATCTTCATTGGATTGTTTATACTCATGCCATAGAAGTATTCTTCATACAAATAATGACTTTACTGCTGTGCTAGCATAAGCTAGTAATTATACTATGTTGTGTTTTGACCAGAATAAATTCAGATTTAGAATTTGGAACTCCAACGTAAACCAAGGAGACAGTGGACTCAAATGTCGTAGTGAATCAATCTAATGTGAATACTGTCCTTTAGAAACAAACAGAATGTAGAAACAAATCTAGAAATTGTACAAACAAAACGCAGAATCCAAAACACTCAACTTTAGACGGAAGAGGTATAAAATCAAATGAACCATTAATACAATATAAAACATTAAAGCATAAACCATGTAAGATTCAGTGCCAAGCAAACGACAGCTAGCTAGTAATTAGCTAACGTAATGTTACCGTAGCAGTGCCACATCTTAAAAAATGACTGCTGACATCCAGCAGTAAAAATCAGAGTATAAAATGCTGGAAGTCAGAGGACAAACGTACTTTGCAAAAGTTGGATTTAAAATTTTTGCAAAATTGGTAATAATGCTCCAAATTGTCCAACTTTTCCTGGTATTCAAGGTCCTCTGAATCGTTGTCATAAGACTGTGATAAAAGGCTGAGTGAATGTACGTGAAAGCCCAACAAAGTCTCTTGCCAGCCTTTACCTCAACCCCTGTCAACCACCGAGGGTTTCTCCAGCCCTCGCCTCAATGTGGTGTCGTTAGGCCTGCCTGTTTCATTAACGCTCAGGCTTGTGATTTCCTCCACGCTTGGCTTGCATTGCGCCAGCCCGGGGGAGCGACACAAGACGGCTTCATTTTCCCACTGTTTCCCTTTCGCCCCGCTCTTTCGCCAACGTCTTGATTAGCAAAGACAACATTAGTCGCCTCACGGGACGGCCAGCCTCGCAAATGTGAGGCCATGTTGGTCCACAAAAAAAAAAAACAACAACAGTGCAAAGTCACTTAAGAGCACAGAGCAGCTTGCTCACAGAAATTGAATGAGGCCAACAGTTGCTCGAGTGTGTTTACTTACTAGCCTCTATAGGATGCTCGTAGTGCCACGTCAGCACAAGTCCTTTTTTGTTTAAGTCGCCAGTAATGGTTCTTATCAGCAACTTATTGAATGCTTGCAGATGCATTGTGCTTACGCGTTATGTGGCAGCAAATCCCTATAGCTCGGTCTCATTTAAAGGAGACGTGCTTGCATTTGGTTTTGCGGTTTAAAAACAATTCCCACATCACAATTTAAAACAGTTCCCAGGTCGTAGTAATATTGTTTTGAAAGACTTTTTGTCAAGTATACCCTGATGAGCAAGAATTACAGACTGATGATTCGGGGCGGAGCTAGAGGGTGGCTATTTGTTGAGTTTTAACTGAGACTTGTGTTATTTGTGCCTATGGACACATAGAGATGCCCTACAAAATTTCCCATCATGATTATAGTGGTTTGTAGCCTTCCTTCTTCTCTTGAAAATAATTTAGTGAATGTTATGTCATCAGTGTTTATTATCTTCGATATTTCCACTTCTTGATCATCCATGTTTTAGAACTGCGGTAAAAAGTTTATTTATTTATTCACAACCGGGTGAGGTTATTGGCAGGTACGACCAAATTTGTCATGTCTGTAAATCATGCAATTATTGTACATCTTGTTGGGAGAGCGCCTTTGTAGACGCCACCATCAACCATAAAGACTTCAAATCCGGCTTGAAACAAACTTGCGTCACAGTCTAAAATAAGCATATTACGTAAAAAATGATTCTACGTTGATATGCGACCCAGTTGAAATGTTGTTGAATGTTTGTCTCAAGTTTGTACGTTTCATACTTCAGTCAAACACGAGCTCAAAGATTTGCTGCTGGAGCGTCACAATAAAAACACAGAGGAGCTGCTGTTTCGCCGAGGGGGAAGAAGACGTCGTTTTCAGACCCGTTTCTTATAAAGTGAGATCGACAAGCATTCCCCCTTTTTATGGCTCAAGCGCTGATCTGTCAAAATTGCTTCATGTAGCCAACAGGCCCCCAGTGACTTTGCACTGTCAAGCCAAATCCTGTTGCCTCACCTTTTTACAAAGTGCAAATGGGAATGCACTTGCCGGAGCTTCAAGGCTCAACAGCTTTGTTACCAAGGAAACTTGGAGGGAAAGGTTGGCCGCTCGCTGACTCCGCGGGGACACGGGAGCCTGTTTTCACGATCCCTGCCATTGACCGACTTGGGGACAAACGGATGGAGAACGCCTCATCGCCCGTGTCCGACTGAAAGCGGCTGCGCCGTTCAGTGCGTCTCAGCGGCAATAAACGACTCAAGATTAATAAAAGTGTGGGAATGTGCTGTTGCTCTTTTTGGGAGACTTTCTGCTCAAATTTGGAGTTGGTTTTGTTGGCTTGAGGCGAGCCCTGGATTGATTGATTTATTGATTAGGGGTGTGGTGCTTAGTCCAGAGCTTTTCAAAGCCTGGGGCTCATTATTCACAACACAAATTAAACATACTGAAGCTGCCATAGGAAGGAAGGAATTATTTATTGTTTTTGGGCATTTCTGCTAAACATTCATGAAGAGTAATTGTTCATAGGAGGAAAATGGAAGGATAGCTGGAAAATGTTCGTCTTTATCAACTACTATACAGACAATAGTTCAGTAACATTTAAACATTGTCTTGGAGTCAAAACACTTGCAAAACTGTCTCACATTGTAGAAATGGTGGACTAGCTTGCTTAGCTAGCAGCCTACATCTTTACCTTGTGATTCTTCTTTCCCCAAAACAGACATAGCGGTCACAAAAGAATCCAGACTGGATGGTAAGGATGGTGACAGAATAGGAAGTAGCAGCCCACGAAAAGACTTAAGAAACAAATAACATGCTAATTTTAACCTCCCATGCCAACAATTGCTTGAACTTTTGGGCATTTTTGTTACAAAGATAACCAACTTTTACAACTACTCTTACTAATTTATTTTTGCAAGTTAATATAAATGTATTGTACTAGTCTAACATTGTAGATATGTTCTGTATATACAAAGGGACTGCGTGTGTTAAGATCCTAAATTAATTTACTCATCGGGGGGTATCTTAAGTTGTTATCTTGTCATCTTTTAATTATCGCAACAAGGTCTTGACTTTTTAAAGCCTGCTTAGGCAAAAAAGCCTTCAAGTATCGTCCTATCCTCAAAATATCAAACATTTGTTTACTGGTGAACTCGGGATGAATGCTATTAGCGGTGGTGGGCTGCGGGCATCTGTGCTCCCGTCTGTCCGTCGCGGGGTTACTTTTGTCCCGGAGATCGTCCTCCCAGATATGATTAGTGCCTCTGCAACATCTGCCTCCTGCTAAATTGAGGATATTACTGATTATTTTCCTCGCAAAGTGCAGGACGAATCTAACGATATTTCTCAGATGTCGATTGTCGGCCACGTTTGAGAAACTGTTCACACGGTGGTTTTGTGCCTCCATGCCGAGGCTTCTGACTGACTTCCTCCGAGACGGCACAAACAAAGATCTAATTATGGATGCACGCCAGGTAGTCTTTGTACTCTGTCAAGGCTTCCTTTCTCAAGCCTTCAAATCACGCCAAATTGCCTCGGAATGCGATTAATTTAGCCCCTTCGTGTGAGCTCAGAGGAGCCCGTGTGAGCACTAAGAGATGGAGGGCAAGCCTATAGTGAAGCCAGCTCATTACCTGGACCTCCACGTTGTTGTTTTTAGTTGCTGCTTCGCGACTGCGAAGGTCTCAATGTGTTTGCTCAAGTGCGAACAACGTTATGTACATGTCTATTTTCATGCCATCAACACTTTTGTTTACGAATGGAATGGTCCAACTTCAGGTTGTCGAGTGCGTGAAGCCCTTGAGCATCCTGAGGTCAGAACAGGTAAAGCTATGCACTCGTCATGGATCCTCTGCTGAATCGAGGTTTTATCAGTGTTGAGTTCCAGTGCAGCCCTCCGGTTAGACTTTGCCTCCTCTACCATTTTGGTGTTTTCAACATTGGTGGTAGTGGCAGAACTTCCCCTGCGTGGTTTGCAAAGAAAATATCCTGTTTGGAGAAACTTGCCAGGGATAGGGTAAATTGTACCACACGCTGAAGCAGTGTCATGGCCATAAACCTTTTTAACCTGGTGCTGAACTGAAAAACTTCTTGTCAGGTAGCAATTTTGCAACATAGCTCAAATGTCAATTGACGAATCATGGGCAAGGGAATGATATGCTTAGAAAAAGTGGAAATCCTAAGCTGTCAAATGCTGATGGCCTCAGACTTGAGACATTTGGTCCCTGAAACGAAATGGAAGGTGGCGGAGGAGAGAGGGACTTTTAAGGCACCCTGTATTTTCACAACATCAGGAATGGAGCTCAGCATTTTCACTTTGTTGGAATAAACAGAGTATCTACAATCCTTTGTAATTGAATGTTACTTTAAGTATGTAAAAGCATATTTCTATGCCATCAAGACTCACAACAGCATCAAGAATGGAGCGGACTGTTACCTTGTTGTTATGAACCAAGTTCCTTGAAATTTAGAAGTGTATTTTTAGACCCTCAAGACTCAGTGTCAACAGTGGAGCTGGCTTTTGTAACTTTGTTATAATGGACCAAGTGCAGACCACAATTGAAGAGTTGTAAAAGTACTGGTATTTTAAGACTCACAACAACATTAGGAATTCTACACAACAGTCATTTTGAAGGTTGCCAGCACTTGGTTTAGTACAACAATAATGGCCAGATAAGTTTATTTTCACATCAAGAAGATGTCGTTACTTTTGTTGGCATGAGTGAAGGGCCTTCACGCTTTGAAAATTGAACTGTAAAAATTAGGGGTGTGCCAAAAAATCGATTCCTAAAAGATTCGAGAGCCTCATTTATTAATCGAATCGAATCGATATTAACTCATTTACTCCCAATAACGTGTAAATACGTTTTTTATGTAAGTGTCCCAAAGACGTATTTATACGTTTTTTTTGTTTGTTTGTTTTTTTATGCTAGAGCATACAGAAGGCTTTGATGCAGCCTCTCAGCTGCAAAGAACGGTTGCAGAAATGGTAGTTATTACACAAACAGCCAGCAGGTGGCAGCAGAACAAAGATCAACCAGGGCCATCTAGAAAAAAAGCTAAATCACTTACAATTTTAAATAGATTTGTGAACTGATGAAACTTAGCTCTCTTCTAATGCTAATTGGTGCAAAACAGAAACAGATAGAAACATACTTTTTTTTTTTTTTTCCCTGATGAAAGAAGAGACTTTAATCTTTCTTTTGGTAGGTTTGCTTTTATAGCAATTGAATACAATATTCTGTGGGCCTTGCAAAATCAGTCAAAATCCAGTAAAACAGCCGGGAGCGAACGAAACTGCTTCTGTGAAAATGGCTGGGAGTGAATGAGTTAATATCAAAGAATCGATTTTATTTAAATTAGAAATGAAGAAGAAGGGGAAAAGGCAGTTGTAGCCCACATGCTGTTTTTGTGGAAAAAGGCACTTACAATACAAAATTAATAAATGTTTAATAAAAAAAAAATACATTTTAATGTCTCTATTTGTCATTTTGTCTTGCAAAGCAGACTGGAGTAGGTCATAACAATGTTGTGCATATCTGTAAATTGAAGCAGAAATCACTTGTCAAATCATTTAGAATCGAGAATTGAAAATCGATTCTGAATTGAATCGTAGACCCAAAAATTGTAATCGAATCGAATATTGAAACAGTCAGATTCCCAGCCCTTAGTAAAAATATTTTTACAAACCATCAGTAATGGACGGGAGTGCCGTTACTTTGTTGTAATGAACTAACTGCTGATAAACTTTGAGAAAGTTAATGTTATGTGGAAGCATATTTTCATGCCATCAAACATCAAGAATGGAGCCGGCTGTCATTACTTTGTTGTAATAAACCAAGTGCTAACACTATTCAACCGTGGGAAATTAATTATTATTATTTTTTTAAGCATATTTTAATTGTTTTCTCCAGTTATATAAGTGAAAGTTTACTCAGTTTGTTATTCCCAACTCCAGCATCCACCGGAACGTGACATTTTTGGTTGAAAGGAGCTAAATATAAACGAGGAGTGCTTGCCTGTGTGTCGTTAACAGGGAAGCGAGGTGAAGGGATGACTAAGCTGTCAAGACTGAAGACCACTTACTTAACTGACTGTGTTATGTTTGATTATGTGAAGCGCTGATTCCCACTAATAGGGGGGATGGGAGAAGCAGAAAAATTCCAGAAGCAGCAATCATTTTCCCCGGCGAGGTAAAAAGGTGAACATCCAAATTCATGAATTCGCTGTTTTTACCCTCCGCCGTGACAGTCTAGCGGGTGAAAGTTAATGTGTCCTTTTTAAGCGCCTGTGGCAGAAACGGATAAGAGACACATCTTGAGCGGGAGTGAGACTCTTGTGATTCCGTCCAATTTGGCTCATCTCAGCTGCCGAGAAACCATCAAAAAGGAGTGCCTCTTGCAGGCTTCCCTCGTCTTATTTCTCACCGATGCCGGTGGAAGGCGAAGACTAAGCTTAATGTGGGTTGAGCATCTCGGAACTGGATTTCCTGCGGCGTTGCGAGATAAACATGTCGCGTGTCAACATGAAGGTGCATTTGCGATCTGTCAAGACGTTTTAGAAATTACGGAGAGAGAAATCTTGCAGGAAATATTGAAATGGGGCCCTAGTTGGAACAGTTTAGTCTCGACTTGTTCGCTGTCTTAATGAACAACACAAAGTTGTCAGCCATGCAAAGTTGCAACACGAACACTCCATAAATGTTGAACTAAAGTAACAAAATAATTGATAGCAAGGAGACATTTTTTACCGTTTACAGATCTGAGCTTCCATTTATTACCCTTTGAGACATCTTGATATTTTAGTTTGAAAGCCCTTGAAACACATGAAATGGTTTTTCCACTTTTTTGAGGACTACAAATAAGTTTCAGTAACATTGTGTAAAGAAACAGGATGATTTAAAAAAAAAAAAATGGAACCGTAATTCATAGATCTGCAATTGTTTCATTCTCTGGAGAGTTCCCCGTTGTTTTAAGTTCAACCTGCTGGGAACGTAATGATCTCAGCTTTTCTTCATCAGAAGCCACGCTGTGTTCTTTTAATGTCGCCTGTCTTGAGAATTGGTGCCTTCAGTCATCTTTGACTTCATTTGCCGATTCCCTTTAATGTCTCTCTCTCACGCTACAGTCTTCATCTGGGTTACCGGCTTTAGCGCTTTGCATTCCTGCTGACACAGCATTGCATTCCTTCTCCAGCCAGTCGGGATTTTGCCACAGAATGGTTTTAGAGGTGCGTGTTGGCTACTAGTGACATTTTATGTGATCAGCCGACTCGACCGAGCTATCCAACCAGAGCGATTTGACAAATAGCGGTGCTAGCGACCAAGCAGATTATCACATTTAACAGAGTCCGGTTAAATGCACTCTTGTGAAACAGTTTAACATTTTGCTCACCGGCAGCAGGGTAGCACAGTAAATTAGTGGTTAGTGTGCCTGATCACAGTGGCGAGGTTCTGGGTTTGATTCTTGACAGGATAGAAAATGGAGCCACACTGTTTGTAAGCTAGTACTTATCGTCACTGTTGGCACTTTGTTTTCAACATCACTACATTAATTTGGATATTTTTTTTTTAGGTAAAAACAAACTTCACAAAATTAGAAAAAAAAAAAAAAAGTACTCATCCCCATCACATTTCACTGTTCACATTTACTTTGCTGCAGTGCTTAGCTATTCGAGGGAAAAACTCACAGATTCACAATTGTTTGATGCTTTTTATGAAAAGATACCATAAAAAATAGATAAAAATTCTTGTCTCTCTGTGGCCCGGTATATTTGGCTCACATACCTGTCCCCGATTATAATGTGATTACATATGTAATACATATATACGTATGATTAACTCTTTGACTGCCAAATGTTATCCAAAAAACAACCCCGACAACCCCAGCCGATTTCGAGCGTTTTCACTCATCTTTCAAAGCAAACAGAATATTGTGCGGTATGACTACATAAACATGATGGATACCATATGAAAGATTGGATTCCATTCTTTCATGAGGAAAAAATAAATAAAAAATACCGGTATGTATTCCGCTCTTCAGTAATCACCATTTGAAAATAGGTCATTTGAGTGATAAGCGAAAATGCAAAAAAAAAAAGAGAGAGAAAACGAGCTTTTTGTGAAGATAATTTTTTCGCACAACAGTCACTTTGACATTAATATTTTTTGTTTAGTGACGCTCTGTGAATTAGATTTCATGTGACAAAGGTTTTGATCATTCACGTCGTCCTTCGATTGCATTAGATTTCATCAGATTCCGTTTCTGTTTGTTTCATTTTAATTTGATACAACGGCAGCCCATTGAAGAGAGATACAACACTGCCATCTGCTGGCCATATTTCACAACCCCGATGACAAGGCAGCACTGCACAAGATGTTGCACTGCCCATTGAGGGAAAAAACAAAAAAACGTAATAAACGTCAATTAACGTTTATGGCGGCATTCATTAGGATTTTAGAATACGTCATTAACCCTTATTGGCGGTCAAAGAGTTGATTTGGCGGTGAGTAAAATGACTTTTAGCACCTCTTGAAATGTTATTTCGCATAAGCCTAGTTGGGAATCCCTGCTTTAGAATTGTGACTGAGCTAAAATAGTTGACATTTCCAAATATTTTTTCCTAGATAATTTGTGTCTATTTCCACCTTATGTCATTCAGATTTGACGCTCCCACTGCGTGTGCCAACTCAAACAGCGACATAGCATTTCACAGTCGGGAGAAATCTTCTCGTTATCTGCAGCAACATTTCCTTTCTCCAGCTGTTCCAAGCTCAACGGGCGCATGGCGGAGAGCGTTGCGGTGTTATCCGGAATATTGATTGATCAGTCGCCTGCAACGCTTCCTCGGAATCTGACTTTGTCCTAAGTGGTTTCATTAATTGTGCTCAATAGGAATTTGGCGCGACTCCCTCCGCCCCGTAGAATGGCAATTAGTTTCCCTTCCACTGTTTACTTACTGCTTTATGGTGGATATAATGAGGCCTTGTAATTCCCGTCAGGTTTCGCTTTTCCCACTCTGGAGTCACGTCGGCTTGGGTTTGTTTTTCTTTTTATGCCTAGCTTTGAATATTTGTTAGTCTTGTGCCCATCACAGTACACGTCAAAGTCTTTCCACTTAAAAAAGTAGAAAGAAAAGACAAGGCGCATCATATGATTCTCCGGTATGTCCCTTTTTCATAGTACTTAAGTATAATCTTTCAGCCGAGGGTAGGCAATCCGCTCCGGTCATTATCCTAACCTAAACAGATTTGAGATCATGGCATAATCATCTCTTGATCATAATTGGCTCACAGGTGTCCCAAACAATTAGGCCCAGATTGACTGTACGCAAATGATAATAAACTCCTGTTAAAGCTGCATAGCGCTACTTTATACTTAACTCCCCCCACACACGCACGCAATGAGTTACTTTTGTTCGTCTCATCTTTGACAGACCAACCCGTGACTTTATCCTTTTCTCCTTGAACGAATCTATAAAGTGTACCCTCTACGGCACAATTAACAAGAGCCGCCTACAAATCCTTGCAGGATTCATTGCTCTTTTCATTGGCTTTATAAATGTCACCGATCAGGTGGTGGAAACGCACGACGCGAGCTCCAGTTGTGCAACAAAGTCTGCTTTTTACATCTATCGCGTGTTGATGGCTTTCCTTTTTGCTGGTGCGCCACACATAATCTCACGATGCAGACAAATTCACTGTACAAGGTGCAAATGAGATATTTTTAGTGTTTGTTTTTGGTGCTGCCAAGATTGATTGTTCATATGATAATTTAACCAACGTCTCATGATAAGTTATTTATTTATTTTTTTCCAGTAAATAGCTGTTCAATTTTGCTGGTTGTCAGGCAAGTAGTGCGTGCAACTATTGAAAAACCTTGTTTTGAGTGTAATCAAATTGGAAGTCTCTCCGAGTGAAAATCTTTCACTGCAGAACTTGTAAGGTGTTTGAAATTAGATTGATTTTTGTTAGTGCCACTCAAAATGACTTTTGGTGGAACTTTTATATAGTTGTAAGTCATTGGATTGCACTAGTGTAGCTTAGGCAGTTGCCTGTACGGTTCTAGGAGTTAAAAAAAAAAAGAAAGTGATGTGTATGTGACATTCCAATTTAGAGTGTGAATCAAAAGGCGTCCTCTTTAATAAATGCAATGTGGCTTTATGAAATCAATGTGCTGTTGCTGTTTAGGGATGATTGTTTGGAATGAAATAAACGAGATTGGCGCACATTGTAATTGCAATGAAAATTTGACTTAAGTGGCCATCGTTTTTATGTGTTGACAGCAGGTAAGATGTAACAAGGATGCAAAGTTAATTTTTCCGTGTCTTGCGCAACCGTAGTTGTGTTGATTCCTGGCCTCATCAAACAAGCCGAAATGATTAAAGCTGTTTTCCCTCTCTGGAAAATAAAATACAATTTCCATAACAGTCCCTCATGGAGTGAATACTTCACACTGATTGACAGGGTGAAGCATTAGCCCCCGGGCTATGCTTTTCTCTTTTTTTTGCTGGTGTATTTGGGGTGTGCACATCCTCAAGCTGTCAAAGTGTCAGATGAAATATGATGAGCGTTCGGCTTCTCAGAGGAGACAAGGGTTGTCATGGCGAGCCCATTGATATGAAGTCATTGTGTTTTGTTCTTCTCATAATTTGATTGGAGCGGATGTAAGAAAACATATTCACTGGAAAAGTAAAATGGGGCGGCTGGCCAAAATCTGTTGTTCCATTACAGTTGCGTATGTTTTTTTTTTTTTTCCATATATAATTTATCGCAATGTGGTGTAAACTAATGGAATGGATGTACTAAAGCATGTCTGCATTATTGAAAGCAACATGAAAAGGTCCATGACGAGATAGGTGGAAAGGCATTTATATTGTAGCATGAATCGATCCACCAATTATAGTCGATTTCAATCTCTGCGTCTTAAGATGGATTTACTACCATCTCATGAAATGTTTAATAACACAAATATTGATTAGAAATGTTAGTCATACCATCAGTCTCATCTCAGAAATTCTGCAAAGTACCTTGAGAAAGAAGATATTAAACTTGAAGAGGCTTAAATTAAAACAACCTACTGCAGTTTAGGGGCACTAACCTCACGTCCTTTTTGTTGCATTAGAGAAGCCTCACACAGGACGAGACATGAAACATTTAGTGACATTTCATGATACTGTTTTCAGCCTGGTCTTTTTGGGTGGTATATACTTGAACATTGTATGCAGGGTTCACTTCAGTGGTTTTCTGGTAACTGGAGTAATGGAGTTCCTCAGCAAGAGCGTTTCAAGTATTTACAGCTAAGGATGACAGTCCAAGACCTCATACTCGTTTGGTACCAATACCCGGACTGGTGGTGTTTTGTGCTGGTTAACTTCTCAATGAGTAGAGGTTATAGCACGCCACAGGAAGTAAATAAAACTGTTAGCCAAGTTTTATTTAACGCTTAAATAACATAAATTAATCTCCGAAGTGTGTATGTACCTAACATGTACGCAGTGCCCAATATCAGTATTGCAGTTTTGTCATCTTCTGAGATAATATCATGAGTGTAATACCCAAGACTTTCTGCCCATAGCCCTTTATGTTGAAAGCGGCAACATTGTTATACATCTAATTACCTCATTGGGCTGATCTGCTATTGCCACATGAAACCCCTGTTTCAAGCCTGCCAATGTTGAGTTTTGCCGGAAAGGGACAGACAAACAAATTTTACTGTTTGATCTATATCAATACGTCCTAAAGTGCCAATTTTCCAGGGAGCCAATGTGAATTGTGAATGTTAGGCCGTTGATACTTCCTGGTTTGCTTGTGAAGATAGAATATAGTGTTCTGAGTTTCATGACAAGAGGTTGAAAAAATGGAGAGGACTAATATGAGCAGGCGAGGGTTGTAAAAGTGGTGCTGTAGACCTACTACTGTCTGCTGTTGTTCAAAAGTTCACCTACTGTGAGTTTCTACTGTGAGTCAAAATCCTCAGCGTAAACACTGACCCCAGGATCCAGGTTGTGTACACCCGACCCAACACCGGGTGGATCCACGTGTACGTGACTTCCAAGATGATCGGCGTACTTCTAAAACAGACATTCTTAACTGCAAGTGGTCGCATCATTTTCCTACCATTGCCTCACCTGAGAGCTTTATGTTCCTTATTTTATGAGGTGCTGAGTATTTTTAGCTGCCTTGACTGAAAGCCAGGGTCAGTGCACTTTACTCCCAGAGGTGCCTCCCCGGGGGAAGCCACGAGCTCGGTATCCAAGTCTCTGACGTGTGGGGAAAAAATTTGCCACCTGTGTCAGCTTTGACTTTGGGATTTTGCGAGCCAATTAAGATGCCAATTAAAATTAACCGGAGATACGGTCACATAGAAAACGACTGTAGTCGACTCTTGATTAGCGCCAGACGTTAGCATCCGGCTTCTCTTCACCGGTCCCCACCGTGAGTGGCTGAATCATTTATCTTTCCATTGATTTTCTTATTTTTTCCTTTCAGCCCCTCGGTGCTCCCATTTCCCATCAACTCTTTGCCTTGTTTTCCTCATTCTATTGCACGCTGACACATCTCCTCCTACTATAGATTTGATGTCTCGCCCTTGGTCAGGCCCCGTTCGTCCCGTTTCCTCGCTCCCTTTTTTTGTGAAGGGCCAAGCCTTCACCGCTGTGGATCTTTTGTCAGGTCTGCCAGGAGACCTCAAACTCTGATAATGAGATTTTGTTTTCGGACCAATGTGGGAGATCCAGGCCGTGAGGGTCCATAGGCTGAAACTCGGAATGGGTGCGCTGCAGCAGCTGCTTGATGGCAAACAGTCAAAGTCTAAATCTCTCGAGTATTCTGTCTCAGCTGTCTTGAAATCCAAACTTTTCCCGTTATCATCTTGACTAAGAAGGAGCGCAATTGTGGCACATTGCAAAGATTGCAAATTGGAGTAACAAAAACCTCTGCTTTGTTTTGGTTGGTTGGCTAAAGCTTTACTTTTTATAGTTAACTGGAATAGGCTCCAGCTAAACCAACACCCTAATGAGGACGGGCTCTGAAGAAAATGGATGGATGGTACTGCTCTTGAGCAACACTCCCTTTGCATCCCTCGCTGTCTTTGCCAGCATCATCCATTATTACTTATTTTCCTCGAGGCCAGTCACTGCGGCTGCGTCTCTACCGGGCTCTTCTTTCCTTTCGAGTTGGGGAGCACTTAAAAACTCTCTCATCGTCCCGATAAACAAATTACCATCCGAACGCTGACCGGCCAGCGTGATCCCGGCTTAAGGCAAAGTCAAATCAATGCACCGTCTGTTAATTTATCTCCCTCCTGACAAGCCAATAGGCTCTCCGGAGTGAGCTGGCTAATGAGGACTTCCTAAAGGTTAAGTAAACACAGAGGATTTGGTAGGGGGGGATTGCGACAGAATGATAGAGTTCTGTTGAGGGTTGGCTGCGGGCCTGATCCTTGACTCCAACGCTTCATCATCGCATCATAGATAAATGTAAGATGAACTACGTTTTTCACCTTCATGTGTCGGTCGGTCTACAGGTAAGACTGCTCCATGGCTCTGGAATTTCACTATGTGTACTTAGCAGAAACCTTCCAAGTGTCTTATGCAAAAATCTTTGATTTGTTGGTTAGTTTTTTCCCTTCAAACAGTTCAGAGGTGTCTGAAAGTTTGAAATTTAAACCTAGCTCCAGCTTTTTTGTCTATCAGAGCAACGTAAAAAGAAAATATGCAACCTTAGTCATCATTTTGGAGACTCAAGCTGCATTTTCTGCCTCCTTGCATTGTTTTCTCTGTTTCCTGACTTGCACATTTGAGTGAAGTCATATCTGGAGGGGGGTAGAAAAAAACAAGGGCAGGAAATTTTTCCCAACCGAAATGACGCCGGAATCTGAATAGCCTGCGAGAGGCAACGATCTAAACTACATTAGGCGGCGGGGCCCGCTTACTTTCTCATGAATAAATAACAAATGAATGCGAATGGGTGGATGGAGACATCAAGTCTATTACCATTCCGTTGGCCTTGTCCGATATATTTGGGGGAAGAAATGAGAAGCGAATTGCTGCATTATGCACCTAATTTTCTTTGAGGCTCCTGGCCCTCTTTTTCGCGACGCTTGGTGAGCGGATTGTATGGAAATGATATTACTGTTGTGTCACCAAGAAGAAAAGACAGCACAAGTTAGTTTCTTGGCTAGTAAACTTTTTGAGGAGCTGCCTCTCCATGGAGCTTTCCATCTTCTGTCAATGTCCTTTTGGAGTTTCTGCTTATCACCTTGATAAACAATGTAGCGTTGTCTCGCGCCCTTGTTTAGCCTCTTGTCATTGCTTTCACTGTTTATTTTGTTATTCTCAGACAGTTTTAGCGCCTAATCCCCATCATCCCCGGCAGGGATTCAAGGGGCCCACTCAAAAAGCCGGCAAAAGCAAAAGCTGGAGGTTCACTGGTGGGACTCGCTTGATGTTTGCCTCTGTGCTTCCTATGCAGGATTGGATTGTATTCTGCTCACAGTCGCGAAAAACAAAAGCCAAACTTCCCACAGCCTGGCATTCAAAGAAAGCAAACTCAGAGGTTGACTTTAAGCCGCTTTCTAAATCTTTTAATACCTCATTCGTGTCTATTCCTGGAAGGAATCTCTAGTAATCAAATGCATAATTGTGTGAATGAGATGAATTTTGTTTGCATGTTTTTCCTCAACGTAAAGTTCACCAAAGTTCGCTGCCCTAGAGCAGTGTTTCACACTACAGTTCCAAAAACACGAGGCTTCTAATTTTAATAAATCTGCCAAATTTGAATGATTAAAAATAATGGGCAGGCATGCTTCAAAATGATCATACATCAAAATGTTCCTTTCTCTTGAACATTGTGGGAGTGTCCAAAAATGCTGAAACCACGCCCCAATCATCTGTCAACTGTCAATCATATACCACTTGTACAATCTAGAAAAATGGATGCTGCTTTGTCCAGCTTCTTTAGTTTAAGCAACAAAAATATATCCAGCTAAAGACTGGTGGTTGGAATATTGTATATTCCACTGTTAGGTGATGGGGCTTTCCCCCGCCGCAACAACGAGGCACTTTAAAGTGGTCATGCCAGCTTGAAGCCCTGTTCCAGACACTCGTGGTCAAGTCGGACACCATTTTGCCCCCTTTTCACTATTCTGTCTTTGGATTGGTTTTCCTCCCACATCTCCAGTAGGTCTGATTAATTGAAGGCTGTATACTGTGTGGGTGGTGGTATGCATGGTGAACAGGTGAACACCTTGGGGTGGTGGTTTGTCTGCATGAGGAAAGCGAGGGTGGGCATCAAATGTGAGTGTGAATGGTTGTTTAGCTACAGTATGTTTGCCCTGTGATTGGGTGGAGACCAGTTTATGCTCATCCGACACCCTGCTGAGGATAAACGCGAAAGAAAATGGATGGAATTCAGTGGCCAAAACATTGTCTTATTTAGTTTTGACATTGGACAACATTTGCAACTGACATATACAGGACAAACCTACAGTGTACGCTTTGACTTTCTGTCACAAGCTATTAAACTTGTTCACTGAGAATTGGAATGTACAAATAACTCTTGCGGATGATGGATGATGTCCGTAAGGGATCAATACTATCACTCGTCCATTCCACACGTTATTAGTATGTCTTTTGCAGACGTTTTGCCCCCAGTGGCGCGTCCAGTTCGACGCAAGCCGTCGCTATAATTTGCTCGGCATGACTCGCCGCGTGTTTTCGTCACGGCGCCCGTGATGGATGACGGCACGCTCCGGCTCGGCGCTCCCTGACACCGCCCCATCTGCTGCAGCCTTCCACCATCCATACCTTGTCTTTAGCCCCTCTGCCCCGGGCTCGGCTCGACAAATAGTTGTTGTCACCTCTCCCCACTGTCAGCAAATGAGAGATGGCCGAACACAGACGGTAATTAGGGAAGTGCGGCCTCCGTGCCAAGGATATCGCAGTCGTTTAATCCCCCCATGCGTGCCACCCCCTCCGAGGTTCGTCGTCATGGTATCGTTAAGGAGGAAAGAGGATGGTGTCCATCATGGTACAGACAAACAAAAGGGCCACCTAGATCTGTTTTAATGAGGAAATGCAAGCTCCCCCCCACCTTCCTCAGAGCAACAGTGGATACTAATGGCTTTATAATGAAGCGTTTATGATCTTTGAACCAGAACTCTTCCCTCTCTCTGTCTTGACTTAATGGGGTGGTGATGCACCTTGTATGCCTGATTTTTGTTGAAAATCATGCTGCTCAAGGTGTTGTGATGACATATGTAGTGACTCCGAAAATGGGTGAAACTTTGGGGTATTGGAACGTGATTGTCCCGCTCTATCTTATGTCTAATAAACCCCAAATAGATAGACGTCCATGTTAATTTCAATTACTTACTGATGACTTGTTCCAATCTGCCTCCCACAAACAAAACATTTGCCAGTGGATATTTGAATAATATCCTGCACATAGAGCCCTACAAATAGGCTGAGTAGGACTGCCAAGTCTTAACGTATAAGACTATTGTCTTTGCATTGGCATCATAATGACAGTCAAAAAATAACATATCACATGGATTTGTTCCCTGGCAGTTGGACTTGATTTGCCGCGTCCCCCGAAGAATCCAATGAAACAATGAACATAGATTTTTCAAGCATTTTCTGGAGAGACACAACGCTTGTCTGAGAAAAGATAATTGAAGTTTTTAAGGCCTAAATGGGGATGAAACAGGACCAAAGAATCAGGACTAACGGCCGCTTGTAATGAAATTAACTACATGCTTCATGCGTCCCTTACCTATTTAAGAGTCCCTGTGAACATGTATGACTTCCTAAATGTAATCCAATGAAAACCTGGTTAGTCCAATTATGTTACAAAGTACTACGTCGTTACCAATTGTCGTGAGACTTTATTGATTTGCTTGAAATGTGAAGGTTAAGGCTTATGACTCATACAATACAGTAAATATTTGAAGTCTGGTTGTATCTACAGTAGAAGCATCTCAGTGAAGTTAGCATCCTAATAGAAAAATGCACGGACGTGATCGCCAACTCGGAGACGCTCGGAAAACCCAGCTGAGCCTGAACAGCACATGAACGCCCCCCGCCATCTCCTCCCCAGCCAGACGTTCCTCCATGCTTGGTTGGCTCAGCTTAAAGTAGCGCAGTATAATGGAAATCCTCAGATGATGCCGAGACCACGTTCGCACTTCGCTGAACTTTCAATTCCCAGCTGTTTTTCCTCCCGTCCGAACCCTCTGGCCGCCCCGCACCCGCTCTTCCTTTTCCCACACCGGCTCTGCCAACACCGCCGCTGCCTACGCCGCCTTTATTACCGCTCTGGCTTGACTGCTCGCCTGTGTCAGGTGCAGCTAAGGAAACAAGAATAGCTGAGCGGTGAATCTCGTGTCAGGGAAGTCGGAAGAAAGTCGAGGTTTGCAAAAAATTACATTTGGACTGTTTATTTTATTTTATTAGGGATTGTTTTTAATACGGGGGGCCCAGCTAAGCGCAATCTGATTACCAATATTCCCTTGAACATAATGGAAATAATTATTTACGGAGTCAAACTGTTGCCATCATTAAATCTTTGTCAAATGTGCTACAAATATTTTAAGTAACATTTTGCAGTCTCACAAAAGTTAAGCATTGGCATATAGAAATTTTAATAATTCATAATGAAAAACGTGACTGAGCAGGGCTAGTTAGCAGCTTATGCTAGCAGTTGACTCTATTGTCTGGAGATTCTTATCAGCTTGCCACAAATAATCTCAAGAAAAAGCAAAACGCACACACAGATTTCAAATTAAAGTATGCCAGATGAACTGAGATTTGCCCACGTTTTGGTCTCATATAAAGTACAAAAGCCAAATCATCTATCTTAACGTTCTTATGTATTAGCAAATACAGCTAGCAAAAATGCAAATCCACTTAGCTGAAGCAATTTTCCTTGATATTTTGGGTCATAATTTTAAATGTTTGAATTCACAAGCCATCTGAAGTGTCTGTTCGCAAACGTTAGCAGTATACTCAGCTGATCACTGAAACTAAGAAACAAAACTAGTTCAACCTCAGATTTAGGTCAAACGATGACGACAGTTAAACCTCCAGGTTTTTGTGCCATCTCATATCCTTTGTTTTCAAAAAAAAATGTCCGAAATTCACAATCTTAAAACAGTGTTCCTTTGAGCATGTAAAAGCTGAGCAGATTTTCATTTATACTTGATTGAATCTCAAGGGCACACAACTTTATCGAACCATTGAATGACGATCAACACATATTTGTGTTGGTTTTCTCATCTGACCCAGTAATTGTCAATTTTTGGGCAGGAATGCAGGAGTTTCGTGATGTATAAAAAAAAAAAAAAGGCTGCTCCTCTGGAATGGATTTGGCTTTCATCGCATATCAGAATTCTATTTTTATTCACACATGCATGTTTATTTCATGTGACAACTCCCTGTTCCCTTAAGTTAGCTGGAGCAGCATCTGTATCGCGGATCAGTGATGCCTGCACGGTTGCCAATCTGGTTATGCACGATAAAAAGGAAACATGAGATTCATTTAGCGCTCTTTGCGTGAAGTTGGCAGCGGGGACCCACCCCGAGTGTAATAATCCCCCCTTCTTGTGTGAAACGCGTTTTGGAGATCCTGGAAAACATTTCATTAAGCGTCTTTGCCCTGTAGGTGTATTGATGCGCTCGTGTGAGCTAGCTCAGTGGGCGTTGAGGAAGCAATGCACCCTGGAAAAGGAAGAAAACTTTGCATTTCGAAGGAGTCGGAACAATTCCCTCATGCCTACAAGGGAGGGAGTCGCTTTCAGATGCCAACAAAATATGAAGATTTCCATAAGAGGAAATGAGAACTGGCAAGAGAAAATATGTTCAGTCTTTTCGGCGGACACGCTGAACTGACCAGGCGCTGCGTTGCCATGAGTCACTTAACACTGTTTCATTCCAACACGTAGTCGAGTAGGAAGTGTGAAGCTGCTGCTTGCTTGTTCTCGCAACTGATTTATCTTCTCTTCAACTTGATCATTCTGTTACATGAAGGCCATAAGACATCTAAGGGTTGCATAAACCAGTCTGGCGTTTGAGGCTAAAAGCTTATTGATGGTTTATTTAAAGGGCTTATAAATTATGAAAATACAGTACAGTCTTCCCTCGCTATAACGCGGTTCACTTTTCGCGGTCTCGCTGTATCGCGGATTTTTTTTAAGTGCAATTTTGCATATTTTTTTTACAGTAATATACCCATTTTATAAAATGTATGAAGGTTTGAACATTGTCAATGTTTGAACAAGAGAGAAATGTGAGAACATGTAAATGCCTCAATGAGAAAAGGGTATAAATTGTGCGGTCGGGGATTTTAGAGCCTTAAAACATTTATAAGAGTTGTAAAACATAAAGCTAACTACTTCGCGGATTTCATTTATTGTGGGTATTTTTTGGAACCTAACCCCAGCGGAAAACGAGGGAACACTGTATATGGCTTCTTAATGTCTTAGATACAAATACATTAGTGCCTTGAGATACACGTTTAATTTGTTCTCAAGTTATCTTTTCCTATTGAAAGATAACTGTCACAACTCACCCGTTTTGTAGGTTTGATCGTATGACGTTCACACGGCCCTTTGGCAAAATGGCCACTGAAGTAGATAAAAACGAGTGAATTCATATTCCACAAACAAAATATGAATCAGAGTGACGTGTTAAACTAGTGCAGGTGCACAGAACATATTGTAAAGAACATTTTTGACCTGACTTTTAACCATAAAGAACCACAACATAGATGCTATTTAGCAGCATTAAGCTAGCTTGGCCTTTCCCGAGTCAGTTGTTTGGCTGCACCTTATTTTTGAGCTAAGATGTGCCATGGTTTGGGTTGATTTTGTTACTTTTGTCTGGGCTCAGGTTTAATTTTGGTTTAATTTGATTTTGTCCTCATGTTTCTTTAAGTTCAGTCTTGTTTTGTGTTTTGCGTTGTTGTCCTTGTGTGCCCCCCCCCTTGTCTTGTCAAGCAGTGTCATGTCCACCTGTGTTTGCTTGCCCTTCCTCATGTGTCAACCAATCAGCATCCTCTGCCACTTGTGTCTCGCCCAGCTGTGTCTAATCGTGTCAATTAGTGTGTATTTAGTCGCTTGTCTCCCCGCTGTCCTCGTCGATTCATTGTCCTTTTCCTCATGTCATGCTGCCGGTTTTGTTCTAGGTCTTGTCTTGGTTAACCCTTTTGGACTTTGTTTTTGTTTCTTAGTTTGTAGCTCATTTTTGCCTCCTCGTTTGTGTTTATTAAACTTCTTTTTGACCCAATTATTCGCCTCCTTGCCCCACTTCCCTGCATTTGGATCTTCAGCCACACCTATAACCTGACAAGATGTCCACAATCCCAAATTTCTTGCCCGAACAGCAGTTCCCAAGTTCAGGCCCCATTGTCTTCCTGCAACACACTGTGCCACCGTGACCGAGTTAGACCCGGCAGAGCAGCTCTCCCGGACAAAAAGGAGGCACCAGCTGCTCCGACATTTTCCGGCTCGCCGGCTCGCAGTGTTCCCAAACATCATCCATCTTTTTCTCCCGGCTATCTCGCGTCTCTGGTCACCAGGGAGTGTGATTAGCATTAGTTTACTATTGATTATCAGGCTAAAAGCCAGAGTGGCTAATGTAGAATGGCAATGGTCTTTTAATTCTTCCTTGCGCAATTCCTTCAAATTTCTGGATTTGCATCACATTGTGCGACTATTGAGGTTCTAATTCGAATCTCTTACGAAGGCATCTCAGGACAAATCGTCGTCGGCTCTCTCTGTAACGCATCACAGAACTGAGCTCACGTTGCCGTTTGAATCATCAAACCAGCCATCACGGCGCGTTTTATGTTATTTCGGTCGGTGGCACTCAATTCAAGTGGAAGGCATCCCGTGAGTGTTTGTACAGACTTAGCTGTTTGGCGTCAGTGCTGCAACCTCGTCACTCGGCGGGAGCCTTTGCTTTCATGCTCGGCGCAGTCGGCGGGGAAGGCTGCGAAAAAGCGTCGCGGCACCCCGGGAGGAATCGCAACTGATATAACTTTGCGATTGGTAAACAAGCCCCATCGAGGAGACAATAAAACTAGAGAAAACGACCCACTTAGCCCAAAGTAAACATTTATTAATACATTGTTGTCTAGCTGTCCGAAGATAACCTTGTTAGTCCGACTTTCATGGATAGTATGATATGCCATTTTACATTCTAACCCAGTATCTCCATTGGTTGACCAGACTTAAAACACGTATGTCCGCTCCAGACCCTTTGTTCACAACTGTTACTTTGTTTTGAGCAGCCGTCAGTGACACCCTTGGCTATTACTAATGAACATAACTTTTTGAGAAGATGATCAACAAAGCTAAAAGGGATTCTTCATTTACGACTGAGTTACATTCTAACAACACCTGATTTTCTAACGCACCATCGTTTAGGGCAGAATTAAGGAAGGCCATAATGACTAAAAATGTGTAAAACGGGTCGCTGATGGTGTCGTGGTGAACTCGATTGATTTGGGTGGGTTCAGTTCCTACTCAGTGACCAAGAGAATGTGTTTGTGCCATGTGATTGACTGGCGACAAAGTCCTGGGTGACGTACGCCTGATGCCCAAAAGTCAGCTGGGCTCGGGTCCAGCTCCCCGCAGCCCCAAACAGGATAAGCAGTATAGAGGATGGATGGATTTGTGTGGGAAAAAAAATACAGAACGCAACATAAAGTCCTCACAGTGAATCCTCCAAATGATCGACAAACCTTGGCACCACGCTCTGCCCGCTATAGATGGTGTTGGCTGAAAATACTGGCAAGCCCATCTGTCTAGAATACCTGCTTCTGATCAAGGCTAATTTGGGGTAGAATTCCCTAGTAGGAGTTTGTCTAAGTAGAACTGAAATGGCTGCTTCAGTGCAAAATGAAGCAGCTCATTCTAGGGTATGATGGTCATATAGACTTTTTCATGTGCCCTTTTATAATAGACCACTACATTCTGTCTCAAATGGTGAAACTAGTGACAAGGGCAAATTTTCTTTATAACTTGTCTTAAACCATGTGCTGTATGTTGTCCACCGTGTCAGCCACAGGTATTTTTTGTAAGCTTACAGTGGCATGAAAAAGTATCTGAACCTTTTGGAATTTCTCACATTTCTGCCTAAAATCACCATCAAACGTGATCTGATCTTTGTCAAAATCACACAGATGAAACAACAGTGTCTGCTTTAACTAAAACCACCCAAACATTTACAGGTTTTCATATTTTAACAAGGATAGCATGCAAACAATGACAGAAGGGGGGAAGAATAAGTAACTGAACCATCACATTTAATATTTTGTGGCCCCCCTTTGGCAGCAATAACTTCAACCGGACGCTTCCTGTAGCTGCAGATCAGTCTGGCACATCGATCAGGACTGATCTTGGCCCATTCTTCTTTACAAAACTGCTGTAGTTCAGTCAGATTCCTGGGATGTCTGGCATGAATCGCTGTCTTGAGGTCACGCCACAGCATCTCAATGGGGTTCAAGTCTGGACTTTGACTTGGCCACTCCAGAACGTGTATTTTGTTCTTCTGAAACTATTTTGAAGTCGATTTGCTTCTGTGTTTTGGATCATTGTCTTGTTGCAGCATCCATCCTCTTTTTAGCTTCAACTGTCTGACAGACGGCCTCAGGTTTTCCTGCAAAACATCCTGATAAACTTTTGAATTCATTTTTCCATGAATGATTTCAAGTTGTCCAGGCCCTGAGGAAGCAAAACAGCCCCAAACCATGATGCACCCTCCACCATGCTTCGCGGTGGGGATGAGGTGTTGATGTTGGTGAGCTGTTCCATTTTTCCTCCACACATGACGATGTGTGTTCCTCCCAAACAATTCAACTTTGGCTTCATCAGTCCACAAAATATTTTGCCAAAACTTCTGTAGAGTGCCCAAGTGCCTTTTTGCGAACATTAAACGAGCCACAATGTTTTTTTTAGACAGCAGTGGCTTCCTCCGTGGAGTCCTCCCATGAACACCATTCTTGGCCAATGTTTTACATATAGTTGATGCATGCACAGAGATATTGGACTGTGCCAGTGATCTCTGTAAGTCTTTAGCAGACACTCTAGGGTTATTTTTTACCTCTCTGAGTGGTCTGCGCTGAACTCTTGGCGTCATCTTTGGTGGGCGGCCACTCCTTGGGAGGGAAGCAACAGTGCCAAACTCTCTCCATTTGTACACAACTTCGCTGACTGTTGATTGATGAACATCCAGACTTTTAGAGATGGTTTTGTATCCTTTGCCAGTTTTATACAAACCAACAATTCTTGATAGCAGGTCTTCCGACAGCTCTTTTGAGTGAGTCATGGTGCACATCAGACAATGCTTCTCATCAAGACAATTCTAACCAGGTGTGTGTTTTATAGTGGGCAGGGAAGCTTTAAGCCACTCATCAGTGATTGGGCACACACCTGACTTAAATTGTTTGGTAAAAATTGGTTTCAATTGCTCTTTAAGTATCCTTAGGCAGAGGGTTCAATTACTTATTCCTCCCCCTTCTGTCATTGTTTGCATGCTATCCTTGTTAAAATATGAAAACCTGTAAATGTTTGGGTGGTTTTAGTTAAAGCAGACACTGTTGTTTCATCTGTGTGATTTTGACAAAGATCAGATCACGTTTGATGGTGATTTTAGGCAGAAATGTGAGAAATTCCAAAAGGTTCAGATACTTTTTCATGCCACTGTATTTTGGATCAAATTCGGGGTGCACCGATCGATCAGTATCGGGGTCAATTTTTCTGAATTTTGGGGGATCGGTGATGAAAATAAAACTGATCTTGTCCACCTATCGCTTTCCTCTCCACAGAGGATTGAAAAGTCAGCCACTGTTCTCTTCTGCTGTGAGATGACGAATAGGCTTTTCAGTTAAAAACAACCACTTTGTATCGTTTCGCAGGTATTGTTAAATGTTTATGGATAATGACTTCTTGAAGATTGGGGATTGACCAGAAAATTGTGATCACTGCACCCTAGATTAAATAAAATAATGTGTGTGGTACTGACAGCATCAACATAGATTAAAACTTACAAGTCATTCTTCAGTGTTTGTGTAGGTGTGCCATACCCCAGCCGTCATTTTGTTTCACTTGAGCTTGTATGTGTGGCAGTTTAGCGCATTTCGGGAACTAGTGGAAGTACCCTAGACAAAGACTGGAATCAAACAATGTAGTTCTATAATTACAACAAATCCAATTATGACAGTTGCTTTAGCAACTCTCCTACTGCTGCTAACGCACTCAAACGTTCCAACTGAGCACGCCTAAACAGCTGCGAAAAGATAGATTCCAAGCTGTCTCCCAACACTAGTTTGTATTTTGATGCCATAAAACAGATTTTTCTTTCCCTAGGAAAAAAAAAAAGTGACATCACGGTTGTCAGTGACAACATTCTGAAAAACTAACCGTTATTGCAGCTTGGCAAAAACAAGTGTAGGACATTTATCTCACCCTTAAGTGTCTCGCTACAAGTTCCCGTCATCGCAGTGAAGCAGCACCTCGAGGTGATCCAAAAACTACAAAAAAGAAAAAAGAAAAAAGTGGAGCACGGTAGTTGTAAGTGCAGATTTATCATATTGCAAATATATACGGCGGCGGCTTGTGACTTTGTTACTTCAAAGGTGAAGAGGCAGATGTTTAATTTGGCCCGCAGAGTTTTGTGCTTTGTGGGGAGTTAATGCTTAAATGTGTTCTCGCAAAGCCATGTAATCCTCTATGTGATCAGGAGAGCGTGAGGTTTGAGGGTTACGGAAATGATGTGGATGGGGTAATCCCCCCGAGGTCTTACAGCTCTTGGAAAACCGGAGTCATCCCTGATGCTTTTTTTTTTTTCTTCTTCTTCTTTTTTTGCATATGGTTAAATAATCATGTCTGCTCTGCGCACCGCCGCTCTGCTTCTGCCGCCCCCCCTGCGATGCTTTGATGAAAAAGTGCGTTTGATATGAAAAGTTACAGTAGGGGAGCGTGAAAAAGTCGTTTTATAATCCAATATGGAATTTAGAAAGCTGCAGTGCAGAGAATAATACCATGTTCACCGTTTCCTTTGCCACAATTTCCTGAACACAGGATGACGGTGGATAAAGTCATCATGTAGGCCGACCGAGTCCATGAGCGACTGGCTCGCCGTAATCCGCCGTCGTCGTCTTCATCTCGCTGACAGATAAAGACATGATGTGTTTGTGCCGTGTCACTTTGCGCAGCGCTGCAGCAAAACGATTTGCCTCTGCTTAGGGTCTGTGGCTTTTGTCATTTGGTAACGCGGGAGGCGGGAATGACGAGCGTCGTTGTCTGACAGCCGCCGACATTTCTGCTAACCGCGGCGCTTCCCTTCAACAAGTTTCTTTAAAGATGAAAGCCAGCCTGGGTGCGTTTTTTTTTTCTTTTTTATCCCACTTCCATGTTTGATATACAAGCTGGGGTTGTGCCTCTGTTCTCGTCTCAAAGTGACGCTGTGCCATTTGATCTCGACAGACGGGGCGAGACATCTGAGGCCCGATTGGCTTTAAAAAAAAAAAAAAAAAAAAAAAAAAAATGCAGTTTGACGTGGCGTTAGAATATGTGCAGTTTGTCTTTGAAGAGACAATTAACATGGGAGCCAATTGCTGTTGCCTTTGTGTCTTCTCTGTCCTGTCACAACAGCGTCCTGACATCATATTTGTTTTTGTATAATTATCCGTTTGCCCCATTTCTATCCCAAATATTTGGTCTTAAAACATGGTTGGGGTGCCTTCTTTGAACGGAACATTGTTTTCTTGGAATGTTGGTCTTTTGAGTGCAGGAACTACTTGAATGTGCAGTGGCCATCTTATGATTCCACTCCAAAAATTAGGCCAACTTGAATACGTTGGTTTATGCGTGTATATAAGACCGTGTGTCTGCCGTGCAACCAACCCACTGGAAATACACAAACAGATGTAAACAAACATTACGATGTAGCAAAGAACCACACTTCACGGACTACTTGGTGAGTCGTGTCAACGGTATAATGTCTTTTATTGGCCGTCGAATGTTGAAAGCGGAAATGATGTCTATTAACATAATCGCATTTTCTATGCCTCCTAGTTTAGATCGGAATACATGTACAGGAGTCGCGCATGTAAACGTGTTAGCCTGTATGTTTCAGTTACCGGAATTTTGACCTTAACCTGAATATTGACTGGATGTAAATGTAATCATTGACACCAACCCTAAAAAAGGAGGAGGCGGCCAAAGGAAAAAATTGTGACAACTAAAAAAATATAAACAATGTCATTGATTGTCATCACCTGAGCGTCGACTGCAAAACATCTCTGGTTCAAACCCCACATTCGAATTACAGATTGCATGATGCTTGGCCTGCCAAAATCGGCACTCATCACCCTCCCAGCGCTACAATTAACCTTGCAACTCTCTGATATGTCGTAGCTAAATTGGTCCAAAGTGGAGCTCATTTATTTGTCTGAAGCTATTTGGTACCCTTAAGCTAGCCTCTGTGACACCAGCAAAAGTAGGACTAAAAAAAAAAAAAAAAAAAAAATGAGGACACTTTCTCTTCACCCCTCTTTTAATTAGCTCATGCCCACATAACCACCCCTCACCTTAAAGTTTCTAAATCTGCGGATTGGCCTCATTAGAGGAGTCCAGCCCAGCGGTGGGTGACGTGTGATCAATAGTACTCCCCTCCCCACCCCAAAGCGCGCCGATCGCCCGCAATGGAAGGGAACTTAGTTGATTACGCGTCCTCCTCCCCCGTCAACCCCGCCCCCCCCACCCCCCCAACCTCCCGCCACCCTTTGCTTCTCTGCAGGACTGAGTGATTGCTTGGGAAGGGGGCGCTCACAGAGAAAACCAAGAAAGGCAGGGGCAGAAAGGAGGAAAGATCAATTCGTTGAATTTAGCTGAGAGCACAACCTTGGCAAGTGCATGCAACCCGCAGCAGATAATATGATTATCTTGAGAGAGCGAGCGAGCGAGCGAGAGAGAGAGAAAACAAATAACCCCACCTCGCTGCATTATGCAACTCGAGATCTGAGCAGCACTAACACTCTCAGCTTTAATTCGATATTTACTGCATGCTATGCTTATTTATTTTTTATTTTTTTGTATATACACCACCAGCTTAAGAAAAAATAAATAAATCTCAAGCTAATACATGGTCTGTAGGGTGTATTGTGTGGATGACACAAGGCTGGCTAATGCACTGGAACTGTGCACTATTTGTCAGAAGCGGGAGGGAAGTGGGGTGGGAGGGTAAAATATGGATGTGCCGGCATATCGATCAAGGTTGCCATTTCAACATGGAGATATTGAACGGCGAGGATTAGCCTCCCCCTGTGTGGAGCAGGCGGGCGACAAATTAATGCTAGGGAGCTATTTGTTTTGTTTTGTTTTGGGTGTCTTTCCCCATTCGCCGTTGATCTGTCTTTTGTCCACCCTGTCACCGCTGCTCAAAAGAATCGACTGATGATTTATGATTGTGTTTCAGTCATGGACTGTATTACAGAAATTTCTTTTACTCCAGATTTGAGGAGTGTAATGTGAAATTAACACTTTTGGGATCTGTGAAATAGACGCAACAGGTATGTATTGGTGATAATGAAATAGCATTCAGTACTTATTTTTATTGTTTATGATGGTCCAGTAATATGGGTTTTCAATTTTGCAAGTGGCACACACTAAGTGGCGTAAAAATGTGTCACCACACAGCGCAAGGACACTCAGTTACTGCCGTGCCTACTTTTAAAATTGTGATTTTTGGTGTAAACATGACGTTCTTAGTGTAGCATCACAGGGTAGTGAAAGATGCTGACTAGGAAAGCAAATTCTTCATAAACTGAGTATACGCTGTATTTTATACGTGTGGATTTCTAAGAAACATTCACGAACAGATATCACTGTTATTTCAGTGAGTTCTTCGTCTAAAGGGAACAACGTGACATCAAAAATATGTGTAGCGCAGTTGCACTGTATCCACAACAACCTCCACTTTGCTGACTCAAACGGAGAGTTCAGCATATTTAGTTTGATTGATCGTTAATTTTCCTAATGATTGATAGTCAGTCCAATGCCTGTTACTAATTACTACCTCTTCTAATTAAAATACGTAATCAATCTGTTTTGTATTTGTACTCTGATTATGTAACTCGGCAAGCAATGAAAGAAAAAACAAAAAAACAAGGGACCCAGATTGGACTCCCTGAGGTATGCCATAATTGAATGCGTATTTCATTGATTCTTGCTCTTGTTCAGTGACATTGAAACTGCATCGGTCTTTCGGAAAAGAATTGTCAATGTCTCCCAACGGCAAACTCGGATAAGAAAATATGCCATTTAATTTCTGCTGACATTTAACTCGGATGGCTTAGCGTATTAGCCGAGTCGGCCGCTTCCGATAAACGTGTCAAGCCGGAGATTTATTTGTTTCATATTTTCTCACAGGCTCGAGCGGCAGGAAAGAGTCTTTTTAGATATTTGCAGATTGCTTCAGTGTAGGGTTATACGCGTTAATGTAGAGTTTTCAGCCGATGCGTGCACGTCGTCTGCCGTGAGAGTCCGTTAATAGTCAGCAAGTATACGTTTATTGAGATTGAGCACATGAAAACAGAATACAGGTTTGTGTCTGCACTCCCGTAAAGGAAATGGAATCTGCTCGGCAGAGATAAGCCTCTCCTCGCTTGTGAATTCCAGCCGCCGGTGTGAGTATGGCGCCGTGTTTTGGGGATCCATTTCTGCGTGTCTTGTCGTTGGCAGGAGTGACCGGTAGATTGGACGGGAAGACCGGCCATGCCGGGATGGGTCAGCGGGCTCGGGCATGTGACGCCTGGAAAGCCCACCGTCGGGCCCCCGCCAGCCATTGGCATGCAGACGTGCGGCTTGGTGTGCCGTGGAAAACGGGCCTGTGAAGTGAGACAAGGCTGAAATCATTTATTTCTCCCGCTGGAATGCATTGGATTGATGGAATGCTGCGACTTGTAAACACTCGCCTGGCCCGTTATTTGTTGGGGTATATTATGCATCATTGGCCTAGAACCTTCAGTCCTCAATGTGGAAATGTCAGAAAATCCATCCAATGCATAAACATGATAGTTTTATGGTAGTCAAGTGTGATAGCCATAAAGACTAATAGCCAGTTTTTATATACACTGGCTAAGTCACTTCTGCAGCAGTGATTCGCAAGTCTGCCTCACAATCAGGAGGGTCCGGGTTCAAATTTCTCTTGAGACATCTCAATGGAGTTGTTTGCATGTTCACGGGATACTTCACTTTGGTCCCACATCCCCAAACACGTGCTTCTGTTTGTATTTGAAGGTTGTTTATGTGTGACCAAGGTCAGCAGGGCTTGGCTCTAGCTCACACCCAACTCTAGTGAGGATAAGCGCTATAGAAAGTGGATTGATGGATAAAACAATAATAGGGTGATGCCGTCAATGTGTAGTGAATGATGTATCAGACGAAAAAGATTTAGTTTGTTTATGAATTTACTCACACAATCCGTCTGATTTGTTTCAGTGAAACTAGACCCTTATTTTGATTGTGTTCAAAACGGTAGGTTGATTTTAAAAGTACCGTATTTTCAGCACTATAAGGCGCACCTAAGAGCCTTAAATGTTTTCAAAAGCTGACCATGCGCCTAATAATCCAGTGCACCTTATATATGGATCAATATTGAGCCGCAACAGGTCTCGCTGTCAAGACACTATCGGTGACCTTGCACGATCGGTGACGCGCATGCACAGAAGATCCCGCCATCTTGGATCGCTAGTTAATACTAATACTTTACCTCAGAGAAAATAATAAAACAGCTGTTTATTCATTTTGGGAGTGATTGGTGTTGTCAGAAAGCTGGTTTGTAATCTATTAATAAAGTTTGACTGACCTATCTGACTGTTTTGTTGACATTCCCATTAGCACAGCACCATCTAATGGATGCATAATGTAACCCCAGCCTCTACTGTTGCGCTTTATATATGGAAAAAGTTTTAAAATATGTAATTCATTGAAGGTGTGCCTTATAATGCGGTGCGCCTTATGGTGCGGAAAATACGGTAGTCTTTCCCTTGGTGAATTAATTCAATATAGTGATGGCAATTTGTCACAACAAAATGACTACATCAAATGTGTTTGTGTGTATTTATGGGAAAAGGAGACTTTCACCAAAGTTTGTCCACCAGTTCTATCAACTGTTATCATTGACTTTGCGTTCTTTACGTTGGCAACCGTAGGTGAATCCATCACGAATCTATGTCCAGATCCCGTTTGGGGTTAATGACTGCCACAATACATTACCACAGCGTTGAAACATGACTGCAAAAGCATTTGATAAATGAGGCCCGTTCGACTTAAAATGCCACACCTTACCAAGGCGACAGCCAATTACCCTCGTTGTGCCGGCCGTGCGCAAGCGTGCGCTTGGATACGTTTTGACAGTGGGGTGCTACATCATAGTTAGCCTCGCAGACGCGCTCATCAGCCTCACACTTGATCCCGAACACAAAAGTTGTCAGGCAGGTCACAAGCATGGAAGGGCGAGGGAAGGGGGCGGCCGGCAGCGGTTTGGGAATTTGATGTTGTTGCCGAGCGACGGGCGCAGTGGGGGGGAGGGTTGTTGTCACGCTACACGACACGTTGTTACACAGGAGCACGGGAAGGACGTGTCGACAGTGGGCTTGCTTGGAATCGTCTGTATGTTCCTGTAAATGAGCGGAGGTTATCTGGCTCAGGATTCCAGGTTGATAAAGACTAGAGGAAGGCGGAGGCGGGGAAAAGCGATTTCAAAAGATCAAGGTCAACAACGTAGGTGGGACTGAAGTATTCAATGTAAGCTCAATCAAAGCAAGCAAACCGTATTTAGTAGTGAAGCTACGGTGACCACAGATGTCTGTGTGTGATTTATTTAGGATGAATTGCAGATAGATAGGATCACATAGTTACAATTATTTTTATTGCTTCACTGAAACCAACCTGCCCCTCCACTGCAGGGCCAATGCTACAATTGATATTATGGAGACTTCATTGAAACGTCATCAGATGCTTACATTGTTTGCTCATACCACAAGGCATCAAACTTTGCTTCTAGGTGGTATTATTCAAATTTGCTGGTTTGTGACATCACAGTATGGAGAAATTCAGAACGACTTGCTTGTATTCATTCTCAGCACACAACAAATGCACTTTTGTAATTTTGTTACTTGGTTCACATTTTTAGACATATGATCTATTAACCAATCATTCAAGCAAAATTTAAAGTGTACCGAGAGAGGTTCCCTGCGGTATACCGTATTGAAATTAGTATTGTTGTACAACAAAATACAACTTGATATGATGATCTGTGTTTTTATACATATATATATATATATATATATAATTTTTTTTTAATTTTTTTTTTAATTTATTTATTTTGTGGAATATGGGTGTTCCCAAAAGGAAGCAGGTAAACAAACCAACCTTGTTTTTGTAAACCTAAAGAGAGTCCGATTGTACCCACAAAATGAGAGGTGTAAAATGTTGAATGCTTAAACAAGACCTTTGTGTAGGCTCATTCTAAGCATACATTTTGCTTAACCTACATGGTGGAGGTAATAAACTGCAATAGAAAGCAGACACGTTGAAAAGCTTTTATTTCATTTATTTTAAGCAATGTTCACACTTAGGGGCTCAGTCTTACATTGAAAGCTGTCGTCCGTATAGGACACATTTGCTTTACATTTGCTTCACTGTGCAATTACTCGACTGCAGTGCTTCTCGTGTGATTATAAGCCCATGTACCGATAACTCCTCTGCATCCACAGATCAGATTTAATGTCGTTTCACGTTGAAAAATGTCACAGCGCGACATAAAATCACCCGCCTCACCGCTGCTCAAGGTCCCACTTGCGCACTGCACATCCAAGGTTCATAATATTTACGCTGGCATTCACGTAAAAGGAACACCGTGTCTATTTCGAGGCGGTTGCATGAATATTATTCTTTTTATTCTTTTTGTGTGGCACGAGGGAGCCTTTTTGTCGCAGTGTGTAAATGCAACCTTTTAATGATCTTCACACCTCCACGTCATGTCATCTTCCTTCCTCATCACCATCATCGCCCTTTCGGAGTCGTAAACGAGGCCATCGCAAACGTGACGTGATGCAAGCTAGCCGCGGCGGGCCCGCGTTTAAGGTCGCGTCAAGGAGATGCCTCAGGCAGGAAGACGAATGTCCTCATGGGGAGAAAGTGTTAGTTGAAGTTTATTGTCGCTTAAACGGAGACTGAGGTCATACACATACACATTTTTTTCGGGACGTATATTTTTATTTTAATCATTTAAATTAAACCAGTTTTCCTGCTAGCTCGAGAAGCTACGCTAGTATTGCTTGCCTATCTGTAAGTTTTATTTTAAAAGCATATATTGACAAGTTGTCTGTTTTGGTTTATTTTATTTCCTGACAAACAACACGTCAATTTTCTTCATTTTGGTTGAAAATTCAGATGGACTTCTCACACACACATATTTAGCTAACCTGGGTTAGCTTGGCTTGTCATATACCGTTAATGACCACACTAGAACAAAAATCATACCAGAAAAAAAAAAAAAGTAGAAAGTTACGAGAAGTTGTATCCATCCATCCATCCATCTTCTTCCGCTTATCCGGGGTCGGGTCGCGGGGGTAGCAGCTTCAGGAGGGAAACCCAGACTTCCCTCTCCCCAGCCACTTCAACCAGCTCCTCCGGTGGGATCCCTCGGCGTTCCCAGGCCAGCCGAGAGACATAGTCTCTCCAGCGTGTCCTGGGTCGTCCCCGGGGCCTCCCACCGGTGGGACATGCCCGGAACACCTCATCCGAACCAGATGCCCGAGCCACCTCATCTGGCTCCTCTCAACGCGGAGGAGCAGCGGCTCGACTCTGAGCCCCTCCCGGATGACCGAGTTTCTCACCCTATCTCTAAGGGAGAGCCCAGACACCCTTCGGAGGAAACTCATTTCAGCCGCTTGTATCCGGGATCTCGTTCTTTCGGTCACGACCCACAGCTCGTGACCATAGGTGAGGGTCGGAACGTAGATCGACCGGTAAATCGAGAGCTTTGCCTTTTGGCTCAGCTCTTTCTTTACCACGACGGACCGATACAGGGTCCGCATCACTGCAGACGCTGCTCCGATCCGCCTGTCGATCTCCCGCTCCATCCTACTCGTGAACAAGACCCCAAGATACTTGAACTCCTCCACTTGGGGCAGGATCTCATCCCCGACCCGAAGACGAAACTCCACCCTTTTCCGACTGAGGACCATGGTCTCGGATTTGGAGGCGCTGATCCCCATCCCAACCGCTTCACACTCGGCTGCGAACCTCTCCAGTGAGAGTTGGAGGCCCCGGCTTGATGAAGCCAACAGCACCACATCATCTGCAAAGAGCAGAGAAACAATGCTGAGGCCACCAAACCGGAACCCCTCAACGCCTCGGCTGCGCCTAGAAATTCTGTCCATAAAAGTTATGAACAGAATCGGTGACAAAGGGCAACCTTGGCGGAGTCCAACCCTCACCGGGAACGAATCCGACTTACTGCCGGCAATGCGGACCAAACTCTGGCAACGGTCGTACAGGGACCGAACCGCCCGTATCAGGTGGCCCGGTACCCCGTACTCCCGAAGCACCCCCCACAGGACTCCCCGAGGGACACGGTCGAACGCCTTTTCCAAATCCACAAAACACATGTGGACTGGTTGAGCGAACTCCCACGCACCCTCAAGGATCCTGCTGAGGGTGTAGAGTTGGTCCACTGTTCCACGGCCAGGACGAAAACCACACTGCTCCTCCTGAATCCTCCCGACGGATCCTCCTCTCCAGCACCCCTGAATAGACCTTACCAGGGAGGCTGAGGAGAGTGATCCCTCTGTAGTTGGAGCACACCCTCCGGTCCCCCTTCTTAAAAAGGGGGACTACCACCCCGGTCTGCCAATCCAGAGGCACTGTCCCCGATGTCCACGCGATGTTGTAGAGGCGTGTCAACCACGACAGCCCCACAACATCCAGAGTCCTTAGGAACTCCGGGCGGATCTCATCCACCCCCGGGGCCCTGCCACCGAGGAGCTTTCCAACCACCTCAGTGACTTCGACCCCAGAGATAGGAGAGCCCACCTCAGAGTCCCCAGACTCTGCTTCCTCAAAGGAAGACGTGACGGTGGAATTGAGGAGGTCTTCGAAGTATTCCCCCCACCGCTTGACGACGTCCCGAGTCAAGGTCAGCAGCACCCCATCTCCACTGTACACAGTGTTAATGGTGCACTGCTTTCCTCTCCTGAGACGCCGGATGGTGGACCAGAATTTCTTCGAAGCCGTCCGGAAGTCGTTTTCCATGGCCTCACCAAACTCCTCCCATGTCCGAGTTTTTGCCTCAGCAACCACCGAAGCGGCGTGCCGCTTGGCCATCCGGTACCTGTCAGCTGTCTCCGGAGTCCCGCAGGCCAAAAAGGCCCGATAGTACTCCTTCTTCAGCTTGATGGCATCCCTTACCGCTGGTGTCTACCAGCGGGTTCGAGGATTGCCGCCGCGACAGGCACCGACCACCTTACGTCCACAGCTCCGATCGGCCGCCTCAACAATGGAGGCGCGAAACATGGCCCATTCGGACTCAATGTCCCCCGCGTCCCCCGAGACAAGGGAGAAGCTCTGCCGGAGGTGGGCATTGAAACTCTTTCTGACAGGGGATTCCGCCAGACGTTCCCAGCAAACCCTCACAATACGTTTGGGTCTGCCAGGTCGGACCGGCGTCTTCCCCCACCATCGGAGCCAACACACCACCAGGTGGTGATCAGTTGACAGCTCCGCCCTTCTCTTCACCCGAGTGTCCAAAACATGCGGCCGCAAATCCGATGACACGACTACAAAGTCGATCATCGAACTGCGGCCTAGGGTGTCCTGGTGCCAAGTGCACATATGGACACCCTTATGTTTGAACATGGTGTTCGTTATGGACAAACCGTGACGAGCACAGAAGTTCAATAACAGAACACCGCTCGGGTTCCGATCAGGGGGGCCGTTCCTCCCAATCACGCCCCTCCAGGTCTCACTGTCATTCCCCACGTGAGCGTTGAAGTCCCCCAGCAGGACGAGGGAGTCCCCAGGGGGAGCGCTCTCCAGCACACCCTCCAAGGACTCCAAAAAGGGTGGGTACTCTGAACTGCTGTTTGGTGCATATGCACAAACAACAGTCAGGACCCGTCCCCCCACCCGAAGGCGGCGGGAGGCTACCCTCTCGTCCACCTTGGTAAACCCCAACGTACAGGCGCCGAGCCGGCGGGCAATAAGTATGCCCACACCTGCTCTGCGCCTCTCACCGTGGGCAACTCCAGAGTGAAAGAGAGTCCAACCCCTCTCAAGAGGACTGGTACCAGAGCCCAAGCTGTGTGTGGAGGCGAGTCCGACTATGTCTAGTCGGAACTTCTCGGCCTCACACACCAGCTCGGGCTCCTTCCCTGCCAGAGAGGTGACATTCCATGTCCCCTGGGGAGGTGTTCTCGGGACGAGAAGTTGCAACCTTACGAAAAATATTTATAATTTGGGGAGGGGGACAATTGTTCAGGTAAATCAATTAAAAAATATATATATCAAAACAGTAGAATATCGTGTTTAGACAAAGGCAAATGAAGAAGCCAAATGTAATTTTACAGATGTGTCATTTGAATAAAAATGTGACAAAAAAGCTGTAATTTTGTGAAAAAAATGTTAAAAAAAAAAAACACACCCCAAAACAAACAAACAATCATACCAGGAAAAAAAAACACAAAAAACTATCCATAACTTGTGAAATATGTCATTTTCAACATTTTTCCACACTTGGTTCTTTGTAGTTCTGGTAGTCGAATGGTTAGCACGTCCGCCTCCCAGTTCTGAAGACTCGGGTTCGAGTCCAGGCTCCGGCCTTCCTGGGTGGAGTTTGCATGTTCTCCCCATGCCCGCGTGGGTTTTCTCCGGGTACTCTGGTCTCCCCCCACATTCCAAAGACATGCATGGCAGGTTAATTGGGCGCTCCGAATTGTCCCTAGTTGTGCTTGTGAGTGTGGATGGTTGTTCGTCTCTGTGTGCCCTGCGATTGGCTGGCAACCAGTCCAGGGTGTACCCTGCCTACTGCCCAGTGCCAGCTGAGATAAGCTCCAGCACTCCCCGCGACCCTTGTGAGGAATAAGCAGTCAAGAAAATGGATGGATGCTTCTTTGTATTCAAGACATGTCATATTTCAATTTTCTTCCCGGAATGACGACTTTGCGTGATTACTTCTTATTAGCATTTCATTTTCACGTAAAATTCATTGTTCTTGTAGTTCTCCAATTTGATTCTTAAGGTTCAAAAGTTGCTTCTTCTTTTTTTAACAATATGTTTAATTTATATTGAATCTTTTTTTTATTCTGTGCCAACATCTTGTGTGTTCTGTGAGATTAGACATGACATGTTCTGCGTCAAAAGCCCGCGGCCGCCACCGCCGCCGCATACATACAGTATATCAAGGCTAATCTCAAGGCAGCTAATTAATACCTTCATTAGCATGCATACAAGACAGCCAACACGCTAAGGCGGCAGGGGTCACAGCGTATTAAAGAGAATCAAGTCCTGTGATTCTTGCCGTCTTGCCTGCAAATGAAAACCCACACAATATTTAAAAAAATAAAAAATAAAATTCATATCGCTGCCTGGGCAATGAACGCCATTTTATTTGCTTTTTTGTCTGCAGCTGCGAGATGACTTTGCAAACTTTCCACTCATTTTCAGATTGGACAGTGACAAATTTGGTGTGTAATTGTCATGTCTGGGTCATGCCAGGGTTAATTTTAGGTCATGCAAGGGTTATGTTTGGGTCATGACCGTGAGGTCAAGTGTCTGTTTTGAACTGATGTAACAGGCATCTAGTTTCAACTTTTCTTAACCTATGTGATGTCAGGACCTATGTGATGTCAAGAGTCTTTAATCTCTTTATCCGGTCAACAGCCAATCAGATAATTCCTTGTCAGTCCTGTTACCCACATGTCTAGCCACAACCAATCAGATCGATTCACAGTCTATATAAACTGTCTGAGAAATGTGTGTGTTTGTTGGATTATTACCTCTGGCCCTCTGTGCATCTCCACAGCCCAAGGGGGCTTGGCGTCTTGTGATTCTCGATGCATTCTCATTGTTTCTCGTCGAGTCAAGTTTGTTCTACGCCTCCCGATGTGATGCGAATAAAGACTTATTTGTGTCTGCGCTTTTGGGATCCAGCCTCAGAACGTAACAGTAATGGGATAATGATTGTGAGGAAGCATTCATTAGTTTCCATTTTTAATTTATTTATTATTTAAAATTGACTTTAATGGCAGGAAGATGCGATGACGTCAACAAGCATTATCCTTATTGGTTGGTAGAGTCCAAATTTATACCAAGACAGAATTGTAAAGTGTTCTTGACCCCAGATATGTTATGAACACACAATGGGACTGATTTAAAGAATATACTGATGCATCATTAGCATACCGATGAAACGATATTTTGTTTGTTTTCCCCCTCACGCAGGGTTAAAGTAATGCAAATGTAACACATCGGGTGACAATTTCCCAGCAATAAGTTGAACTCCGCATATTTTCCTGCATAGTCTTTCTTCCAAGGCTTGCCAAGACATGTCCTAATCTTATTTTTGGCTTGGTCTTCTCCGGGAACGCTTGCATTCAGGAAGTCGACGGATGGAGACGATGCTGGTTCATCTTTTTTTTTTTTTCCTCCTGTTTTTATTTATTTATTTTTGTGTGTGTGTTTACAACCTTCCCTCATCCTAGATAGAGCTCTCTCACGCACTTAACTGTCTCTCAACCCCTCTCGCTCTCCCACCGCCCCTCCCTCACCCCCTGAAAATAAAGACACAAGAGCAACCTGGCAAGTGGCAAAGGCAATTCAGCAGCCTGGCAAAGGATGTGAATCACAAGAGGTTTCCAAGACAGCCTTGAGCTGTCACAGGAAAAAAAAAAAAAGAAAGTCAGTCAGGCCGCCCGAGATGCGCCGTCCCATTCAATTAAAGTAGCTCTGAAATATTCAAATGCACAGGAACACGGCCAGGCAGCTCTGTCACGTCGTTTGATCTCGCTGTTTGTTGGTTACAAGATCTGTACGATGTGCCTTGATGTGTAGTTGGTCCTCCAGGCTCAGTAAAAGAAAAAAAAGTTGTATGATGTTTGTCCTTTTCAGCCATGTAAAGAACTTGTAGGCATTTGTCAGCACTTTTCAGCTGGATTTGAAAACTCCAAACGAACCAAAGCAATATCACCTCCAGAAATGATCCACCTTTACTTCCTTCTTGTGTATTCTTGCTTTGTTCGTGTTTTGTTCTCAGATTGGAAACAATCAGAAGAAACCGTTTTGTTGGTCCTCTTCCAGTCTGATGGGACCTCACAGCGGGGTTAGGGTTTGAAGCTATTGTACAATTTGTTTGCGTAGAACAGACTAAAGATCAGGGTTACACGTGGATTTTACTATTTACAGTTATTGGTTATAACAGAGTAAAATTTGTCTGGTTAAATCTGGTTGTCCAAACAATCTAAGATACTTGCACCCTTTACCTTACCCACAAGCAAAAGCAATTATGGGAAGGGATAGGGTTGGTTTTAAGGTTAGGTTTTATGCTGCATTCGAGGATGGACAGAAGTCGGACTCTTCCTAGTTCAAACCAGCAAGTGTGTACGGGAACGCCCCCTTGAACTCGGAAATTCCACTTGCAAAGTCGGGGGGAAAAAAGAAAGGACCTCGACTTCACTGATGTACTACAAGTGACATCACTCTACAATGGTTTCCCCTTTGGAGAAACAGACCGTGAATGGTCAAACACAATTTACTTGAGTATAAAACAAGATCGCGTTCTTCATTCATAAATAATTTCACGTAGCGCAACGTACATGACAGTGTGCCGCTATCTCCCGGCATGAAATTACGGTGAACTACTGAACTGTATGGAATGCTTATAAAATAAGATAAAAACAATAAATGAAGCAAAATTATGAGAAGGTAAGTTTGCTGGAGGTCAAAAATGAGTTTTAAGAACCAAAATAAAAAACAATTTACCACTATCCACCATTTTGGTTGTTTACGTTCTCGCTGATCGCTCTCAGGTTGGAACTGGGAACTCCGATATTTCCGACTTCCGACCATCCTTGAATTTATCATTAGTTTGTGGTTAAAGGGTTACGGTCAGGTTTGCAGGTATTTTGGGTCGGGTTTGGTTAGTTCATGCTATAGTCGTTCGAAAGAGATAAAATAGTATTTCCGATGGTTGTCTCTTACACGTTAAAGCCTCAGATAGCACTCGGCACATACCGCTTGGTGTTCAATATTTTTCCAGCAACACTTCCTGGTTGATCCAGATGAATATGATTGACCACGTTTATCCGAAAAAAAAAAAAAGCTTTGTCGTTTGGTCGTCATCCACTGTACGTTACAGTCACTTTGTCGCTTCAGGTTAAGCTACTTTTCTGTAGCAAAGCTAACCAAATGATTGCAAACAACGCTTGGTATGGCGCTTTTGAGTTCCGCGCCGCGAATACCTCGTCAACAGTGTCAATCAAAACCCGGGACACACAATGCAAATATTGACTTGTAAAGAAATATCGCCGGCAAACAGACAAGTGCGGGGGTGTAAAAACGGCGGAGATGAATGCTAGCGCGGCGAAAGAAAGCTGATAGGCAGAGCGGCGAGAGATGGATGGCGCCGCCTGTAAGCACTTCGTCAACATTTGCCGCGAGGCCGCTAAATGATAAACATCGCGGCGACTCATCCGTCTCACTGACAAACGGTTTGGCGCGCCGACGCCATCCTTTCCCGTCGCGTCAACTTAACCTGTCAGCCTAATGAGTGTCACGGAAAAATAATATTCGGGCCCGGCCGCGCGATTAGTCACCCTCATTTCCCGATCAGCGTTTGGGCTGGCTGGCTTTTGTTTTTGAAACCGGAGGTACACGAGGCCTCGGCGGCGGCAGATCCCAAAGTGATGCATGGCTCGCATTAGAAGTGGCGGATGCTGCCAGTAAATTGTTGCTCCTGACATTATGCGCTGTTGGTTTTTTCGAGTCAAACTTCTCCATTTGGCTCCCAAAGTAAAACAAATGCACATTTTTAATTGAGCCGTCAGCTGTCAAGCGGCAGCCTCCCCGCTACTAACGCAGTCCTCTCAAACATTCACAGTAATTACCTTGCAGTCAATTTATTTATTTTGGGGCTTTGTGGTTCCCCCCTCTCGTCAATTTTGCAGCTGCGATCTATTATTTAATATTTTCTCTTCTCTCTTCTCTCCTCTAGGTGAGTGTCAGTCAACGACTTGTGGATTATTCCAGTCAGCTGCTTGTGCGTGCTTGTGATTCTGCGATCAGGTTGGCGGGAAAAAAAAACAGGGGGGGGTGGGAAAGTATTCTTTTTTGTGGGGGGCGGGGGGTAGAGGCTGTGATTCGGATCAAAGGTAAAACGGGCCGGAGCTTCGGCTTCCTGCGGCGTCGGTCTCGCCGCCTGACAGGTTGTGGCTTCCAGTGGGCTGGAAGCCACGTGGAGATAAAAGTAAATGTCACGGGTGACGGAGGACTTTGGTCTTTTGTCACACGGCCGCCGGGTTCATTGCGACTTGATCGCCGACGACGTTCGAGGGACCGGCGCGGTAATTGTCAGTACTTTCTTTGTTTTTCAGTGGGAACTTGTTATTCAGTTCAGTCATCACCCGCTTTTTTTTTTTTTTTTGGTGGTGGTTTGGGGTGTTTACAGCAGAGCGTGCGCTGAAAGTGGAAGTGAAGCGCTTGGCTTAGTAATTCTCAAGCGGGTTTTGGTGGTGGGCTTCAGTATGAACAAAAAACATGGAGTCTTGATCCAGATCAGGGCTCAAAATCCGATAGCCACCAAAGACCACTTGAGTAGCTCACGGGCCTTTTCTAAAAAAAAATAAATCACCAACGATGGGACTGAAGCGATCATTTAAAACGTAAACACTTGCAGAGAGTTTGAGAAATAAAATGTTGCGTATTGACCTTATGAAATTGTCGCTCGATACTTATTGCAAGAAATCATTACCATGATCAGTATCTTCACATTGATAAATATAATAGATTATTAATATAAACATATAAGTAAAGGTAATTTGAGTCAATGTGTTAATTTCAGAAATTTGTGTCAAACTGGTAGCCCTTCACATTAGTTTCAAAAAGGTCAATTACTGCTGATCCAGATTCATTGTGGGAATGCTGAAACCATTATGATTTTTAATTCATCTACAATTGATCATTTCTAATTTTCACACAATTTATCTTTCATTATCATTAATTTAACACACATATTTAATGATTAATGACACATTCACTGGCATTCGGCGAGACGTCCCTCAATGACATTTCACAACACTTTCATGATGACAGCAGGTCCTCTTTAACTCAATGACTACGAAAGCGGACCTGTGACCATTGCGAGGGTTCGAATCCCACTTTTCATTTATGATTCCTCTACAATTGATCATTTGTAATCTTCATACAATTTATCTTTCATTATCATTCGATTAACATGTTATATTTACAGCATTCAATTTAATATTCAATGACACATTCACTACTATTAGTAATTACTAGTTACTAGTAATACTACTATTACTACTACTACTACTAGTAGTAGTAATTACTAGTTAATTACATTGTAATTTTCACATAGGTTATCCTTCAATTTATTTCATGAGCATTCAGCTATTAGCATTCAGCTTTCAGCATTCCCACGCAATTTCTTAGAAATTGCCCTTAGTCTAGTTGATTCTAGTTGTTTATATCACTTGTTTGCTTTTAGTGAGAAATGCTCATTTAAATTTAATTATTATATATTTTTTATTTATATTGTTTGTTTGTTTTCCTCAATTACTATTAAGTTTTGGTTTACTTCCATGTAAAGCCACTTAGCTAGAGATATTTTTATATTATAATGTGATATTATTTTCAATGCACTTTTTTAGTTTTGTTTTTGTTTTTTGTACGCATGCTTGTTCCCATTCTATCTCTGAAGACTCTCTTCGGATTCAGATTCAATTTCAGCTTCATTAAGTGACAAAAATTGATCTAACATGACTTCAACAACTCTATTGGAGTTGCTTAATCATGGACCTTATTGTGACAAATAAAACAGCTTTTTGTATATTTTAAATTTTAAGTTCTATATCCCCCCCCCCTAAAAAAAAAGTTATTTTTTTATTTTTTATTTTTTTCCTCAATTATTGAACATGTCCCATAAATGCAGATTTACCTGTATCATATCAGTACAAGAATTGCGCTGCCCAATGGGTCTGAAAAAAAAAGATGTACTGGCAACCAATCCAGGGTGTACCCCAAGACAGCTCAATGGAAATGGTATTGATGAATTAAAACAAAAATGTGTAACTTAAAGGATGAAAACCTCAATTTTGGTGGTACATGTTTTTTTACTGGACATTAAGGATACACATATTTACTGGTACTAGTCGGACTTGGGTAGAGTGTATGCCCACGCTTGATTGGCCATACAAAGTGCTCGTCAGCGGGGACACCATCTTGGCAGCACCTGCCAGAAGCATCATCCGACGCCCGGTCCTCGACCATCTCTTTGGCATAAAACTGAGCAATTAAGACAGATTATTGGCAATCCTCCTTGAGGCCACTAACTACTCTCTCACTGCTGGGGGAGAGTGAAAATGACAGCCAAAAGGTGTCTGTTTTCGTTCACCGTCGATCACGCCGTTCATTTGAGGCATATTGGATGTGCAATTCCCTCGTGGGAGGGAAGCTAATATTGTAAAAGGAGATTGACGTCTTCTGCTTGAATGTTAGCTGACGACTTGTTGTGTTGTGTTAGCGCATCCGTCGGATTCGGCTGAGCGGGGGGAAAAAATTACGCATGCTGGAACCCGAGCGGCTTTAATGGAAAATGGCACATGACGAAGCACATATGTAGTCTTGAATGGTTTTGCACCAAAACTGTAGCCAAGATGTATCATATCAGAACCATTTTTATTCTTGATGGTGATTTTTTATTTATTTTTTAATATAGCATATACCATACTCATCAAAATTTTGAAGAAAAAAAATCTGTATTTTAATTTGTCTTGAATCTATACATTTTGTGTGGGGCTTTTTGAATTAAACTAGTAAAATAAATTCAGCTGTTCACTTTTTTTCCCTTTAAATTTTGTCTTGATTTTCAGACAAAAAGTGACTTGCCCGTTTATTTCCCATAACCCAGTACATACATTTTGTGTACAGATTATTAACAACTCAAGGCAACATCAGAGTCGGTCCTTCAAAATAAAAGCATACTGTAACATAACAGTTTGACCGCACTTTCTTGAGCCACATGGTCTTATTTAAAAATGACATTCACTAAACAAATACAAAAGAGTTTGAGTGTGCGTGCTAATCAAGCAACCGTGGGCCAGCTTTAGTGTGGCGAAGCTGGTATTAGGCTGACGTGCATTTACTTTGAAGGCCTGATTTTTTAAATTTTTGGTCTGGAATGGATTTATTTTATTTCACATGAAAATGATTGCTTTGAATTTCATATAATTTGGATTTAGTCTGTCTTTCTTGAACCGAGGTTCCACCTTATCCTAATTTATTGAGATGCATGCAGTTGTTGTAAGTAGAATTGAATTGTATTGCACACATTATAACGAGTTATTTAGTTGAGAACGGTCGCACACCAAATGTCCATCTTCAACAATACCGTTGAGGCAGCTAACAAGCTGGGCCTGAATTAACATCCCTTGGCAAAGCTTCCGATAATCAACTCTTGTTGGTATCGAACAAATGCCGCGTGAAGAAATTTCTTCACGTTTACATATGACTGAGTTGAAAAGATGAAGCAGGATCAGGCTTCTTCATTTGGATTCACTTTGATTTAAATTATATGGAACTTTTGATATTCAGACACACATGCCTGGCGCTCCTTCATTAGCTTTTTTTTTTTCCCCCTCATCCTCTCTACCGACAAGAACCTCGCTGATGAAGAGCCCCTTCATCCAAAAACACTCCAGCAAAGTTCGGGCCTGACGAGTTCAAGAAATGACGAGCCTTTCATCTTCAAGTTTGCAAATTGGGAATACTCGTAGTAATTTGGACGAAGACACGAACGCGTTTCACTTTTGTTTTGCATCCGCCGTCCAAAAAAAAAAAGGCCCTCCAATGAATCATCACCAACTGTGATGTAAATCTTTAATCGCTGTAATGAACTTTAGAGTATGGATTCAAAAAGCCATTTTGCTGATAAATGACCCGCGCCGGCCTCCAATACCGGGATAAATCATAAAGGCTGCGCTTTTCACTTTTTATTTTCCGTCGCAGATCCGCCGATTTAAATAATTGACTTGAGCGCGCGGCTGCTGTGGACACGGCTGTTGATAAGGCAGGAAATGAGCTTGTCCAGTTGGAATAACAAAAAGAAAGTGTCGGCCGTCGTCAGTCTGCCAGTTTGGCGGGAACGAGTTGCGTCTTTCAACGTTACGACGACGTGGGAATACGCGTTCATTCAACACAAGACGACACACTCACATGTACTGTTTCACTGGATTGTTTATTATATTTATGTCCTAGACTTTTTTTTTTTTTCCAATATAAATATGTGCTGGAATTATGATTGTAGGACTGCATTGGCATTAGTTATTGATAGACTGCAGCGCAGACTTGTGTACACATTGATGTTATGTTGTCATCGTTGGAATAGAACCCTGTTGTAAACCAAGAACCCCCTGTACTTCAAACTGTGAAACGGTACAATATATTCTCGCCGATAAATGGTTTGGTATTTATAAATGTACCGGTACCTTGTTTTTTTTAATTTAGTTTTTTTCCTGTAGAACCTAAAACTCACCACCTCTGCATATTCTGTAACATTATAAATCGGGGTGTAGCGATATCCAAATGTCACGATACGTTATCATGATATGAAGCTCACGATGTAATAATTATCACAATATTGTGGTGGAGGTTGGCGATATTTAAAAAAAAAAAAAGTCACAATATTGTCAAAAGCATGTCATACTAAAACTAGCACAATATTGTGTTTTTGTCCATAGCATCGTTATTATTATTATTATTATTATTATTATTATTATTATTATTATACAGACATATTACATAGATTTTAAACATAGAAGGGCCAAAACATCCCTAATAAAAATTAAATTGCACTAAAAAACTAGCCACCAGAGGGTGCTAGAACTGCACAAATGGAAATCAACCTGAGTTTTTTTTAACAGATGTGTTGCATTTAAATATTGTGAATATGACGACGACGATATCGTGGCAGTTTAATATCATGATATCACGATATTGCGCTTATCGTTACATCCCTAATTATAAATGCCACAAAGATGGAGCCAAACCTTGGCTATTAAGCATGATCTAGTACGATGAGATAATGCATATTGACAGTCTAAGAGCTTTGTATGCCAGGGCGGAGTTAGATTTCGCCGAGTGTTTGTGGAACTCTGTCTTCACTGTGTACGTTTTTGCTGATAACTGCCGATAATCGCTACAGATTTGTTTTTCAGGGTGATGTTGTATGAATTTGAAAGTGTCTTGCGATCTTAGGCATTATATATTAGTGAGGATAAATGTTTCACAAAATGGATGGACATATTAGCTTTCTATGTAGTATAACAGTGCAAGTATACTGTACACTTATACCAAAACAGAAGAAAATGAAAAATGATTGACTAATTTGTAAATAGTAAAACTTTTGAACGCCAAGTAATGAACATTTACAGGCTAGTTAGTGTTAGCTGTTATGCTAACAGCTACATGCTTATGTTAGCATCTGCCATATAAAGAGTGGATGTATTTTCATTATGGTTGATTGGTGCTGTTGAGTAGTTTTCCGTCTAACCGGCCCAGAATATCGTGGTTGCGTTCTTGCGCCACACCCACAATGTGGCTCAGCTCCTTAAAGGCCTCGTTAAGACGTTAAGAAATACATATTTTCCCATCACGTATTCTGCTTTGCTTGCACCCCCGAGGTCAAACCCTTCATCTTAACCTCGGCAAGCTCGTGTCACCTTTAATTCCCGCCGCCGTTAATTGTGAGCATTCGTCAGCGTCCTTCCGCCCAACGCGATAATAAAATACGACCGGCACCTTTCCGCCGATGTCAGCGGTTTTGCGTATGTGAATACGCTCGGCTTGTTTAGAGCTCATATTTCAGCAACGGGAAGTGAGACTGTATTTTTTTTCCCTCCCCCCTCACCACCACCACCTGTATACATTATGTATGACATTGTGATTTATGGCTTTTGCAAAAAAAAAAAAAAAAAGCTTGCACCCAATAGAGCGCACGGGATCGGGCCAGGGGTCCCGCTCAGCCCCAGCTAGATTAGGTTGGTTGTGAAGCGCCGCAATATGCCAGCAAATGAGCCACAAAATGGAAAACAGGGACAACAGGAGCGCCGACTAAGCTCGCTTTTGTTCCTGGCCGCGACACGTGTTGCGGGGCCGCCCAAGCAGATGTAGCGCGACACATTATCGTCCGACCTTTCCAGGCATTACCGAGCTTTTTTTGTGCCACCGTGCTCACCTGAAATCATGTAATACAGCCGAGCCTTGGGACACGGGAATGATCCATCTCGCAACCATCCATTTTCTCAGAATTAGAACTAGTCTTCAAAAATACACCAGGATAGATGAAAGGAAAAATATGCTTTTTATATTTCTGCCAAGATATTTTCTTCGTAGAGGATGCTTTTTGTGAAAGAGCATTCCACTTGCTTCAAGCATTTTTTTCTTTCTTCTTAAGGTTTTGTTACTTCTTATTGAGATGTTGTTGTAAGAAGTCCAATGCTCATATAAATACACCAGTTTTAAGATCTGGGGGCTAACAATTGAGTTGGCTTGGCAAATTTGCCTGCTGTATTAGAAGATCATTTTGATTTAAAAAGACTCATTCAGATTTTCAGTGTTGTTCCCCATTTAGCCAGATCTTTGAGAATAGTATTATGCCACGATAAAAGCTACAAAAAAGCAACAAAAAACGAGATTGCGCAGACCCTAAGAAAAATGTAGCATGTAAATCTCCAAAGATGTTTTTTTGTTACCTCTTTTCAAATCTCTGTGGAGATTTCCCGCCTACTCGTTGAAAAGCAATCCAACTTCTTTTTCATACTTTGGTTTCCCTTTTTTTTTTTTTTTTTTTTTTTTTGCATCCCACAAAAGTGCTCAAGCAGTGCTTCAAATCTTGATTGTCAGAATTTGGAGAGTGACTTTCTCTACGGTGGCTCCACTAAGGCCTCGTTTTTTTTTTTTTGTTTTTTGTTTTTTTTTACGGGGGACATTAGCTATGCCAAGTGCGGCAACATACGAGGAGAAAAAAAAAAGCCAGTTGAGCGTTAACAGCGGGGGGCTGAGAAGCTTTGCGGAAAGAGTGCAGATAACGACGAGGCCGTTGACGACGATCCCGCCGAATCGACGAGAGCAGTTCCCTTTTACTAAGGAGCTGTTCTTTTGCCAAATGACGCGCGCCACTGACTTTCATTTCCAAGCTTCCCACCGCCGCCGCTTTTATCGAGTCGTTTTCCCGATTTGAAAGCGGCCTTATTGCTCTTTTGTGAAATGCGCGCAAATCTCTTTCTACCTGACAGCAACAATATAATGCACGACTGAGGATCAATGCGAGAGTTACGCCCAATTCACACTGACTGCGGAAAGGACGCGGTGCGTTTTCCGTACGGCTTCCGCACGGACTGCAATTCACACCGCATGCGTTGCCTGTCCGGAAGCCTGCCCCTACCAGACCACAAGATGACAGGGATTCACGCTGGAGAGTTGAGTTCACGCGATGGTAACCATGTATTTAGAGTCCTATTTTGTAAACTGTAGCCACGCTTGCCTGTTGTCACATCCATATGCTTTTTGGACATTATTTCTGGGACTTCTACCATGACTCTTCTACCATGGGTAAGTACGTTTTGTGTTTAAATAGTGTTATTTTGTCATGTTTAATTTAATCTGAGCTCATTTTTTCTCTTAAATGTATGACTGATGTCATGCTATGTAGCTAGCTAGCTTCCCACCCAAAAAAAACGAGTTCGCAAATGGTTTTATTTTGAAATATACCTTGATGCGAGACGCCCGACTTCCTGTCTGGATCGTGTCAAATTCTTCAGCTTCATGAAAATCCGCAACCTTCCGCATCGCCTCAGTCGTTCCGCACCGCACCGTACCGCAGCTGGTGTGAATTGACACGTTGACTTGAATGCATTCTATCCTTGCAGCGTCCGTACGGAAAAGTCACCGCGTCCATTCCGCAGCCAGTGAGAAGTGGCGTTAAGGTTGTCATTGGAACTGCATTTGGGAAGTAGTCTAATAAGGTGGAGCTTGGACGAGTACAGACTGTATTTTCTCTTTACCAAGACTGTTTCTTTGGATGCAAATTGACATTTTTTGACACACATAAGCCTGTAAACTCTGAAAGACCAATCTCTTTTATCTCTTTTTATTTTTATTTTTTATTTTTTATTTTTTCTTCTTCTAGAGAGAGAGCTCAGAATTGTTAATTTGGCAGTCTTACCGATTCAACATCTTATCATCTTTTTTTTTTTTTTTTTTTTTTTTTTGTGCGTATGTGTGGAAGAGCAGTCTGTTATTGACTCTATGCAACATATTATGCAATTTTTTGACTAATGGATGTTAGAATTGGACCTGACTAATCTTTTAGCTCTTTTAAAATCGGCAGATTTATTTATTTTCAATTGTCAGATTTTTGCTGATTTCCACCCCCCCATTGTAAAGTTAAATATCTAAAGCACATGTAATTTAATTTCTTTTTTTTTTTTATTAGTATTAATTGGTTATCAGAAATTTAATCTGCCAAATATTGGAATTGGCCTTAAAAAAATCCATCATGATCTTTCCCTATTAAAAAGTATACTGTTGTCAGATTTGTGCAAGTTTTAGGTCAGCTGACGTTTGGCTATTCCTTCAATTTTGATACATTGCCTGGACGAGACTTCAATCAACCGCTTCCATATTTCGATTCAGCATATCATGCACTGTTGTGACTGAAGAATCATTTCCCTGGCAGCAGCATCACAGTCCACCAGCCAACCGATAACATGCACTATTGTATTTCAATAGTCGTATTTTCATGAGCGAGAGGTGAAAGTACATGTGAAAAGACGACATGCGGGCTGTTGTAACACCCCAGCCTGCCCGCCTACCAGTGAATTATAACAGGAGGTGTCATTAAACATGCCTTGATGTCCGCGTCCCGCATATCCGAGCGTCAGCCAATTGCGGCACTCAAGTGATCAACTCCCATTCATATTGGCCACGTCGCCATTCTGCTGAATGGGCAAATGAGCGCATGGTACTACTTACTGATCCAATAAACATTTGGTACAAATTGCTCTCGCTCGCCCAATCTGCCACCCGCGTGCTCGTAAATGGGGAAAAAGCGCCAATATAAAAGTCCAAATGAAAGCTCCCAACCTTTTTATTATTCATCTTCTTCTAGCCACGCATAATGGTAACGTTGCATGCTGTAGATGTTTTTTTTTTTTTTCATGTGGACTACATTGTGACTGTGCAAGAGTGCCTTAAAACAACAGCAGAGCTATTGTGTTGTGTTGTGTGGGTGTGTGTGGGTGTAGATCTCCAAGCAAGGCCACCCACATTAATTTGCCTATTTTATTTTTACAAGTTTATCGATCCATACAGCGTTTGGGTTGCAGGGAACCGATCCCAAATGAATTTGGTCCAAAGCTAGACAAGACCCTGGACAGCTCACCAGTCAATTATAAGGCACAAATGTAAACAAACAATCATTCACACTTATGGATTCCCTGATTGTGTTTGACTGAATAAACATATCTCGGTGGTTTAAACCAAGTAAACAGAAAAAAATCTTTTTATACCTGTGTGACCATTTAAAAAAAAAAAAAAAAAAAAAAAAAAAATGTGAACCGCAACACCATCATCGACGATTTAAATTTGTAAAATTTTTTTCTTTAACTTTTTTTATTTGTAAGTATTTATATATCACATTTTTTGTATTTTTAGTAGTGCTGTCAAACGATGAAAATTTTTAATCTGATTAATCACACTTTTTAATTTTGATTAATCAGCTAAATTACTACATATAAATAAATACAAAATACCGTAATATTTTGACATTAACGCATTTTATTATTTCAGTCATTTCCAAACATTGATTAAATTCATGTACGCAATTGCACGCACGTACGTATTGCTCAAAACGTAACAGCATCGTATCAATTGGGTGCAATTCAGCAATTATTAATTAATTAAACGCAAATTACTTTTGTTTTATCTAACGTCCCGTCGGGGTGTTTTTTAAAGCGAAATTTACCACCGAGCACACCAACTGGAGTCACCCCGCTCATTTTGGAACAACAGGCGTAGGAAATGCCGTGCATTGACCTAACCACTGACCTGCGTAGCCTTCAATATAAACATCCGCGGTTACGTTCAAAGGCTCAAGTGCAGTAAAAAAAAATTAGTGTGATTAATCTGCGTTAATACGTGATTAATGCGACATTTTTCTGTGATTAATTAATCTATTAACGCTTTAACTTTGACAGCCCTAATTTTTAGCTTATCTTTAAATTCCTGTGTATATATTTTTTAGGATTTTTTTTTAATGTAATTTTTAGATTTGTATTTTTTTTAAAATATTTATTCACCTAAAATTATACCTTTTTTGTATCATCTATTTTTAATTTTTCCACTGGAAAGTATGGAATTTATTTATTATTTAGTATTAGTAGTATTTATTATTTCTTTTATTTTGTTGTTTTTTATTAATTTGTAGGTAGGTTGTTATTTTTAATTTTAATGTGATGTATCTTTTTGTGTGTGTGTGTGTGTGTGTGTGTGTGTGTGTGTGTGTGTGTGTGTCCTCCATCGCAAGCTGCCACGTCCCATCTGCATGGACATTTATTATTTACTACACACATGCATGCGCCACTGTGTGTGGTCACACACTGCAGCAACATACACACACAGATCAGTGCACATTCAACATTGGGTTAACATGGCTTTAGGAAAAGATTAGCTGGGATTAGATTGGATCTGTTGCAGGACTGAATAGGGGATGAGAAAATATATTCAAGTCTGATAAATTGCAATCCTAAAATCTGATTAGTCATGATGTATCGCAGCATTCAATTATGTCAACCCCCACCCCCACCTCCCAACCCGGACTCGGTTGGTGTTTCACAGAATTTGGACTTCTGATCACCTGTGATTTTTGTCGTCCATGCATGACTTGAAAGCTTGGCTAGGTGATGATTCTATATAATAATAATAATAATAATAATAATAATAATGCATATTTGTGGAGACTGAGGTCAAGTTGTATTTTACAATTTTAAAAATGTGCAAAAATTCACAAGTTAAAGATTAGATAGCTCTTAATATGAAAAGAAAAATGCATTGAGCTGTCACTGTCTTACAAATGCAATTATGCCACCTAGTGGCAGAAAAATGACCAACACAAGGCAATACCACACTTATTTTTTTTCAGTACAGTACATCTTTTTAATTTTAATTCCGTTTTATGAATTATGAAATAACTGTATCATTATTAAAAGATGCAGCCATAGTTCTATTACATTAACATTTTCCCCACTTTTATGTTAACAAGAGTATGAAAATCTTGAAAAAAATTGTACATTGTAATGTACATTTAGAACAGATAAAATTTGAAATTAATCATTAGTTAACTATTGAAGTTATGCGATTAATTACGATTAAAAATTTTGATCGCCTGACACCCCTAATTTTATATATATATATATATATATATATATATATATATATATATATATATATATATATATATCACTTTTAACTCATTCACTGCCATTGACGGAAAAAGTCGTCAATGTCAAAGCTTTTACTGGACTGGCAGTGAATGTGTTAATTTGAAACATACGAGTGCATAAAATCGAACCGGATCGCATCGTTCCACTTTGAAATATGTCGCGATAAATATCGAATCGTCATTTATTGTAGAGATATATCGTAAAAGGAAATGGCAGAATTACAGTACTTGACAAGTTCATTCAAATGTATGTAAAATGACAACAAAACAGTCATGACATCATAATATCTTGAATGGAGCCGGACCATATTGAACCGAATCGAATTGTTCCACTTTCAAATCGAACCGTCCTTGAATCAGTTTGCACTCCACGTATTGAAAACTGCATTGAATTGTCTTTCTATTTATCATATTTTCTAGATAGGTCGATGGTTGAATTGAGCATGACTAAAACTTTCTTCGAAATACATTCAACGTAAATATTTTATATTTCTTGGCGCTATTGTGTTGATAAAAGTGATGCCATGTACAAAATGGCATCTGAGTGTCAGAGTTCAATTCCCGAGGCTTGCTCGGTGGTCTGTGGTTGACGTGACACATCCTCGCACCCTCAGCCATGCCCTGAGGTGGGCTTCATATACACACACACACATACAGTACATTAAAGTTGGATCAGATAAGTTGAAACGGGCTCACTGACCCTCGGATGATGAGTGGGCCCCGATCGCTCTCTTTCTTGCCTCTTACCTTCCTTTCAGTGACTGCTTGCTTGCAGGAAGTTTCCATTTCAGTCAACAATGGCACTTTTTGCCTTTTCTAGGATGCACTTGGTTTCCGATTAAGTGTAAGCCAAAGAACAAGCAAAGCACAAACACTCATAATCCATTTGATGCAAAACGGTTAGCGTAAACGTAACATACGAATTATGACGCGTCGTCGTCCTATTTTGCGCGTTTGATATAAGATCTTTGATCGTTTGATGATCACGCATGTGAATCGACACATATGCACACGCTCGACACGCACACTGAGTCACGACTGCCGAGGCAGAGGAGGCTCGGAGCTTTATCTCTATTTTGGTTTTGTCATGAAACACTTGAACCCACACACACACGGCGAGAGCGTTGTTTTTGGCACTGACTTGATTTCCTTCCTCCTCCTCCTCCTCACTTCAACTCCTTCCTAAGGTCTCTTGTCATCCTTTCATTCTCGCCTCTCTTCACTCCGACTACCTCCGACTGAGGGATGTTCTCTGTTATGTACACGTGTGCTGTCAATTGTTCATGCTAAAGGGCGAGACGTTTTTACGCTCTGACTTTACATAGGCTGAAAGACTTTTTTTTTTTTTTTTTTTTTACACAGAGATCCAGTGGAATTGATCCACCTTCGCAATTTATGAGGCAGCCGTTAACAAACTGGGGTCCACAGTTATGTAATATTTAAAAATGCAGACCAACGTGCCAACATAGCAAAGGAACAAGACTCATACTCCAACATAATAAAAGAAATGGAAAAAAAAACAAACAAACCAAAAAATAGATGAGAAGAAAAATGCACTACTGCTGCACAGGACTAAATTGAACAGCCCTAAATTGGCTCAGGTCCTACGGGAACCAAAGGAGTTATTTTGTTGCTATTGGAAGTTTTGAATCTGATGGAACGGCCATGATATTTGGTGTCTGTCAAGGGTCAATTCTTGGAGACATTTTGGTCAGCCTCGTCAAATTCTTTGCAACTCTTATGTTGACTATCATGGCTATGCAGATGAAATCTAGCAGTTCAAATTGTTTCATTCGTTTACATTCTATTTAATCATAATGTTACTTGGTTTTTAAGGACAACATTGTAGAGTAATATCTTTTTTATGAAAAAAAAAAAAAAAAAAAACTGCACTGCTATATAAAGTATGTGTATTTTTTGGGGGGAGTGGGCGGCGCCAGTGACTGACTAGCAGAAGGGGTGGGGGTGGGGGGGGGGTTCGAGAGAGAGGTAGCTTGCTACCTTTATGATGCAAAACAAACGTTTGCTAAAAAAAAATAAAAAATAAAAACATCGCATGTCTTGCGATCTGGCTATCACGCTTGCGCACATCACGATTGCGATGTTCAAACGATATCGTGCAGGCCTTCATCGAACCTACCAAAAAAAGGATTAAAGTCTCTCAATTAGCATTAGAATATAGCTAAGTTTCATCATTAGTCACAAATCTATTTAGAATTGTGAGGTTTTTATTTTTTTAACTTTTTTTTTCAACATGGACCTGGTTGATCTCCTTTGCTCTGCTGCCATCTGCTGGCCGTATGTGTAATTACCATTTCTTCAAACGTTCTTTTCAGTTGAGAAGCTGCATCAAAGCCTTCTTTCTGTTTGCTCTAGCATAAAAAAACCGTATAAATACGTCTTTGGGACACTTAAAACATTTTAACTGGAACATGTTTATACGGTTTTGGGAGCAAATGAGTTAGCTGTGGATGTTTCGCCCATATCAGGATAACCTTCCAACCCTTACCTGCCAACTTCGTCCTCCCTTTCCTCTCCGCTGTTTATTCCCCCTCCACCGCCCCAGATTAAAGTCCCCGCTGCCGCAAAATCTGCCAGCCTCCAGCCTGTTGATGGGCTTGGAAGCGGGTCACAGCGTTTGCTGGTGTCCAAGAAAGCTGCCTTTGAAGCAAGCTGGGATGCGCACACGCACACAGAATGACACACATCTATACCAGATTCTCTCTCCACGTCTTTCTATCCTTTCTCCCTCCTAACACCTTTTCATATTAATGAAGTTGGCTACTACGCGCCGGCGTCATGGGTCACGGAATGGAGTCCATGGTGCGCCCCAGCCAGTATGTCGACTGTGGAATTGGATGCATTCTCCAGGTTAATCAAGGCGCATTGTCATGCCTTCTCTTTGGCAGACGCCAGAAAACTCTTGAAATTTTTTTATTAAGAATCTGGTTGATTGCGTGGAATTGATTGTTGAGTAATGGTGCCTTGAAACAATTTCTCCAAAGACTCCCTCCTACCCAAGACTTGCCCCCCAATCGACTCTGCAGTTGAGTAAACAAATGCCCTCGGCAACTATACGAGGAAATAAAGTAATCGATTCTTAATTTCCCCTGCAGTCAATCAAGGACATTTTCCCTTAATTTGGTCTAATGAGACACCACTTTTGTGTTTCTGGGTTGGCTATGTCCACTCTTTGTGTTGTACCATTTATGCGCAATGGCGATGTGGGTGCGAGAAAAGGTGGTAAAATTTTTGTTGTTAGCATAATATAAAAGGGGCTTTTATTCTGTTTTAGTTAAGTTTTATTATTTCAAACATTTTTTTTTCCATTTGTCATAAAATATTGACTTTTCTTGACCTTCCATCTTCTGTACAGCAAGATCGGGTTAAATACATTAAAAATAAACTCTGAAAGCTCATGTATGATATTAATTGACAAAGTGGAAAATGATGGACATTTTCACAATATAAACCGGTGAATTGCCGTTGCTGGGTTGAGTTTTTAGGACTAAATCTGCTGTCTCATTATGTTTGTCATGATGTTAGCATGTGGTTGTTGAGTGTTGGTGGTAGTTTAAGAGCCACTGGTTGAAATCATCACTCTTGAATATTTTTTGGTTGTCTTCTATTTTTAGATCCTCGGAATTCCAAGCATGTCCGTGTCTTGTCCGAGTTTATCGGAACATCCTTGAGAAGTCGCCAATGATTTATTCCTCTGAGTGTGCCGTGAAGTATGTGTGACACTTTTCAAAAGGGGGTCTGCCCGTTTGATATTCATGAGGGATCATCCAGTTTCAGCTGTCCCCTCCGGTGTCCGCGTGACAAAATGCGGTTCTGTTCAATTCCGGGCCTCCCGTCGATGTTTAATTGCAGATGGATCGCTGGTTTCCGGCGCGGGGTTGGTGGCGGTGGAGAGTGTTCGGTCTCGTGTGCAGGGACCATTTGGACATCACGGTTGAGGGATTTGCAATCTGGACACTGTTGTTGTCGTCGTCCCCCAGGGCTAAGATGGAGAGTCAAGCTCTCATTGGCTAGGCGGAATCTCGCCCCGCTCAATAAGAGCGTTGATAATCGTTTCATTAAACGGCTCGGTGAACATTTATTCATTCCTGTATGTTGTTCATGCGATGTATTGCATCAGAACCGGTTAAGGTTTTGCCACAGGGTGTGTGTATCCTAATCCTAAACCTGTCTTTTAAGGGTACCAACTACAACCCCGCAAAAACAAGGCCCTTGTAAGAGGACCTCATTTGGAAGTTGCCATTTTCAGCAAATTCATTCTTATTCTTTTTAGAACTCTTACTAAGGTGTTTGCCTAAATAAAGCTGAATCAGACGCAGGTATAACAGACAGATGGGTAACACCAAACTCTCAAGCTGTTATATACATAAACTAGTTAATAATTGGCCTTTGTGTCACTTAGTTTTTTTTCCCCAAGCTGAAATGAAAAAAAAAATTCAACTCTGCACTGCCGTGAAGGACGGTAACAGTGTTATGAAACCGCACAACAAAGGATCAGAAGGATAAGCAGAACACAAGTCGTCTCAATTTTATTCAGATTAAGTTCAAATTGTTTAGACTTCCACAGACTTGCTTGTCATTCAGATATGCATCCATTCATCCAATTTTTTTTAACCGCTTATTCCTCACAATGATCGCAACATTCAGGTAATGCAGTGTTTGGAGAAATGAAATCAAAATGATTGGGAGGTAATTTGAGAACAACAAATTATATATATATATATAACCTGACTCTTTTTTTTTTTTTTTTTTTTTAACCTATTCCTCTATCCCTATCAGTTATTCAAAAAATTTTTCCATGTCATTAATAATTACATTATTGCCAGATTTCCGCTATTTGTTGTTGAGCCGAAACCCTACCCCAACTGTATTTTCCTCCATTTTTATCAAGTTGTGACATTTCTTGTTCAAAAGACAGTGAACGATGTCACTTGAGGAAAGAGTTCTAAGGTTGAAGAGTAACTCTGGTAAGGTGTCAGTTCTCGTCTTTTTGGAGCTCAGTGAGGCGTTTCATACAGTACATCACAATATAGCGTTGAACAGGTTTGAATCCTGGTTAGGATGAAATGGAACCGTTCTAAAATGGCTTGTGTCTGTTGGAAGTTTTGAATCTGATGGAATGTGGGGCTCCTCAAGGGTCAATCTTGGATCCCTTTTTGTTCAGCCTGTATGAGCTACACTTGGATCAACTTCTTTGTTTTGCCTATCCTGGTTATGCAAATGGAACACAGTTATGTCTAGTAGAGTACCCAAATGACGACAGTTCAGTTAAGGTCTTGTTACTGTCTGAAATCAAATAACTGGACAAACCGGAATGTACCTTTTTTTTTTTTTTGTGGTCACATCATCAACATGTGGGAGTCTCTGTGAGACACACTGGGTTAACACCAGCAATGTATACTCTTGACAATTTAGCAGCAAACAGTCCGAACAAACATTCCAGAGCAACAGGTGGCACATCCTATAGCCTGGCTAACCAACGTAGCATCAAAAGGTTTGTTCTCCTTGACTGCGGGTTGACATTCTCCACTGTTGGCCATCTGGTTCCCTCATTTGCACTTGCAGCAAAAACACCTTTCGCAGCTAATAAGATTCACAACGCCGGTTTGTTGTACTCGGGTCGTGATATTTAGGAGACGGAGCTGCATGCTGATGAGCCCGCTGAACTTTCCGTCTGATCCTTAATCTGTTGTCGGCGCTGGAATGATGTACTTGCAGCAGCGTATAAGGACTTGAAGGTGGAAAGGAGCCCTAATGTATATGTAAGCATGCCCAGAACTACAGTCAACGTTAAGGGCTCCCGTTAACATTAACTTATTTATAACTTGTTTATATTTGTCAACCGGAATTCAACGCCACCGCCGTATGTGTACGGTTCATATGGCTGCCAATGGAACTGGTTCCATTGTATTTATTGATGATGTGACTGCCAACAAAAGCAGCAGGAGGAATTTGAACATCATTTGCGAGAACAGTAGGCAAACTGAGGTAATTACAGTAACTTCCACTTTTGTTGCCGTCACCGTCATTACCATGACAGCCATCATCACGCTTCCCATATGTTATTAGTGTGTTAAAGCTGACTTGGGGAAGTGTCAAATTGCTCAGATGTGATCTCGGGGTTTATTTTTAGGCGTGAGGTTTGCAAATTAACATCATGGCATGTTGCAGTTCATCCACCCTGTCTCGTTTTTTTCCATTTGTTTTCAACACTTCCCAAAGTAAAATTTTCCATTTTGACTCCCGACGCCGATCCGGGGAGGCGCTTTTACCGCATTCTTCCGTCGTCGTTGTCGGTGATTAAGGTCAGAGCCGTCAGTCATACCTTTATTGACATTAATCCTCAAATATTGTTTGTTTCGCGTCTATTGCGGCGGCGTCAAATTAAATATTGATGCTGCTCGGGCCTGTCTGTGATAATCTGCGAGGAAAAGTCTGTTGTTGTTGCCTCCTAAAACACGTCGACGGTTCACTTTAGGGCCGAGCTGCTCCCCTGATTAGATTGCTTTTGTTCAGTCGCGGGGATGGTAAAAAGCACAAAAGACCATTACCTGAAAAACATCACAGCTTCGGGCAAGGCACTCTATTTGTGACACAAGTGGGAAATAATGCCTACTAGGGGGTGAACCACTCAAAATGTTTTGAAGTCGACTACAATGTTGACGTCAGAAAGCTGAAAGTAAAATATCTGAATTGGTTGATTGGAAATTGAGATAACATGATTGGCTATTAAACAACCTATCTTTGCCAATATAGTTTGAAAATGTTTATATCAAAAGTATTACACACACAAAATAATCTATATGGCTTACAGATCATTTGATTTTGAAAAAAAAATTGATTGGAAGTGTGGGTGAACATGCACACAGACAACACAGGCTAAACTTAGCTCCTCCCTGACCCAGTTTTTCACTTTGACATGCTTGGATGTAACGATAAGCACGATATCACGATATTGTGAAATTAAAACTGCCACGATATCGTCGTCATGTTCACGATATTTAAATGCAACACATCTGTTAAAAAAAGTCAGGTTGATTCCCATTTGTGCAGTTCTAGCACCCTCTCGTGGCTAGTTGTTTTTAGTGCTATTAAATTTTCATTAGGGATGTTTTGGCCTTTCTTTGTTTAAAATCTACACTAATTGTCAGATGAAGGGGAAGGTAATATACCTGTGAAGCAAGTCAATATGTGGAGGAACTCAATGTGTGCGTACATTAACAACATAACTTTTTTAAATATCGTTAAGCTCCCCACAGTATCGTATCGTGAGCTTCATATCGTTATATCGTATCGTGACGTTTGGATATTATTACATCCCTTACTGTTATACTACTTTCCTTTGTAGACAGGGCTATGGCGCCATCTTGTGGCATTTTGGGCATTTAAACAAATGATCTGTTCCTCGACAAAACAAATGTAGCCCTGGAAAGCTGCTTATTTATTTTAAAAAAACTCCACCAGGAGCCGACTTGCGTGCTTCCCATAAACAGCTTGTTTTTAAGGATGCATTAGCTTTAGCATTAACAAGAAGACACCTTGTTATTTCTCCTTTATTTGATGTATGGCACGCGCTCATTACACTTGAGGCCAATTCTCCCCCGGGAGCAATAAAAGGACCCCTCCCCTTTGCGTTTTCATTTTGCTCCGAATCCATATTTAATAGACATCTAGTATATCACACTTGGCTGTTAACTCGCCCGCCGTCCCCCACCGCTCGCGGCCCTATGGAGAAAATATCTGCGGCTCAGCAGTAGTCAAGAGCGGTGACACTTTCTCAGCATGGCCGACAATGTCACGGCTTCCCGCGCCCGCCGCCCGCCGCGGTCGGCGGCGCCATAAATGTCACTCAGACTTTGATGGGCCCCTTCCTGTGGATCGATGCCAATATGTAGCCGACCGCCCCGCGGCCGCCGCTCATTCAAGTCGCCATCTATCCATTCTCCCTGGCTTTGTCCCTACCTCACCCCCTCCTCGCTCTACTTTCATCTTTGTCCATTTATATCCATTCGACCCCCCCACACTAAGACACCACTGTGAACTCTATCTTGTACACACATTGTCACCGTTTGGTGGCTGTTCCTGTGGAGGCACCACACGTATGGATTGGCGACACTTAATTGGCCAGTATAGTAGTACTCAAACTTTTCACAACATCCACCCATCCATCTTCTTTAACCGCTTACTCCTCACAATGGTCGAGGGGGTGCTGGAGCCTATCCCAGCCTGCTTTGGGCAGTAGGCGCCTAGGCGGGGTACACCCTGAAATGGTTGCCAGCCAATCGCAGACTTTTCACAACAGCTACCACCTAAAAAATACTTTTCTACATTTCAATACCAAAAAAAATAGGTCTGGCCAGTTAATCGACCAACCGTTAATCGTTCGATGTCATGACTGGGTCATGCCAGGTTTATGTTTGGATTATGACCGTGAGGTCAAGTGTTTGTTTTGAACTGAACTGTGTTGCTTGAACTGTCTCAACTGGAAAAACGCTATGTGATGTCAAGAATCTTTAATCTCGTTTTCTGGTCAACAGCCAATCAGATAATTCCATGTCAGTTCTGTTACTCACGTCTAGCCACAGCCAATCAGATCGATTCACTGTCTATATAAGTCTGACTGAGAAGTGTGTGTTTTGTCGGATTATTCCTCTGTCCAGCTGGCCACCTGCTCCTCTTTTTTTTTCCTCGATGCCTTCTCGTTGTTTCTGGTCGTCAAGTTAGTTCCACGCCTTGTTAACTCTTATTTGTGTCTGCGCTTTTGGGATCCAACCTCAGAACATAACATCCGATAAGAGCTCTTTTCAAATTGACCGATTTATTTATTTATTTGTTTATTGGGGTGCCCTTTTTGTTTACAAAAAAATAAATAAAAAACAAAAACAAAATAAAATCAAACCCCAAAAAGAAATTGGCCAAATTCTTTCTGTTTATTCGCTGAAGCTAAAGGCCATCTCATCTCATATGTCACAGAAGCTGAATTATTAGCCTAATAGGATGATATTTCCTGTGTCATTTTTGAATGTTTTCAGAGAAGACAAACATTTCTGGACAACTGATAATCTAAACATCCAAAGGGGGGTAAAAAGCAATTTTTAGCAGGTATTGTTTTATTTATTTTGTGACAGCAAGTTAAAAATGATTTGTCCAATGAGCTAACGATTTGCTAATAATTATAGAATATTTGGGATTTCAAATGGTAATACGAACCTTTTTTTTTCTGTGTTTTTATTTGCTTAAGCCAAATGACAACTCTTAAATCAGAGATGCTAATTACGGTCAAGACGACAATTCCAATCTGAAACGGTAGCGCTAACTTTCTTCTTTCTCCGTATAAAATCCAAATGACAACTTGTACATCAGCGACGCTAAACTGGGTAGTAAAGCTAATTGAAAATTAATACTGTCATGCTGACCACGATAGTACCCAAATAATTGGTACCATGACACCTTTTGTAGGTATATCAGTCACATGTTGCTGTTCCTGTTTCCTTATTGCTGTGGCGCACCGGCCCCTGTGTCAGTTACTTCTCTCATTAGTGACTCGGGGCTGGTGAAACCCACACAATAATGAGCGGTCATGGTCGGTGTGACATGTCAGCATGTCGTTTCTTTTTGCTTACAATGCAGGAAAAAACAAAAAGACTGACTGACTGCTTGAAAAGGGTGGGGGGTGGGTGGAAAAGAAGAAGAAGGTGCATTGGAATGGGCCCACCGCTGGCACAAAATCAATGCCATCCAGCGCCCGGTGAAACTAATCACAAGCACATGATGAGTAAAAGACTTAAAGGCGTGTGTGTATGTGTGAAGGCATTTGAACGGTCCCGCAAAGTTAATTACGCCTGAGCAGCTCGTTCTCATTCTGGGTCGTCAAATACCGACACTTTGTCCTGACCCCGAATGCGGAAAGAAGCCCGTGTGTCCGCCATAGTGGGACTTAAATGAACTCCATAACCGTTAAAGTCGTCGGTGTGAATATGAGAGGTCAGCACACGTGCTCCGATGTACTAAAAGTACAGATTTCACTGAACAAGCAATATTAATTGGTGTCATTGAATGTGCATTAACGACTTGTCGTACGTTTCTTTTCTTGCGAATTCTCAAGCTGTGTTACATTCTTACACATAGTTGTGCTTTTGGCAATGACGTGTGATCCTTAATACAAGGTTGCAGGTGGTAAGTAGTATCATTAGTAGAAACATCAAACAGAGTCAAAGAAATGTGTGTCCTGATTTGCTCTTTAAATGTAAAACCAAGTACAGTGGTACCCATTGAAATGAATGGGATTGCAATGAATCCATTCTTGATTCCGTTTTGTCTTGTTGGAAGCCAAATAATGTCATACAAAGGACAAAACGGCCGCCCTGTTCATAAATTGTAGCAGAGATGCAGAAGTGGGTCATGTGCACGACCTTATCTCCGCCTTCCTTGGTGGCCATCTCTCCTCCTGTCATCTCCTGTGATTCGCTTCCTGCCTGACAGTTCTATTTTTAGTGGCGACCTCGTCCAAAACGACCCCCGTCGCCTCCGAAAAAAAGTCATCATCGATTGAAGAAGGCGTGATTAGAGACGGGCACATTAAAAGGAGCTTTGCTTTGTTTCAATTTAAACCAAAGTCCATCCTGATGTCCCAAGGTGGTGCCGTCTTGTTGTTTCTGATAAATTGATCGGCCAGATGTAGGTCACTGAAGCCTCGCCATCATTCATCTCGGCCAATTGGGCCTGCGGCCAGCAGGTCGGGTAAACCTCATTTTTCCGAGCGCCCTAAGGGACGCGCGGCGGAAGTCTGGAATGCCAGCCTCGCGAGCGCTGCAGTCATCAGTTTGAGTCCCGCGCTGGACTGTCCTGACAAGCCTTCAGCTTCACGATCAATACGACTTCAGTCTCAATTACGCTTACGGGTATAGTGGTCCCTTCGAGTTTGGGCACACCCTTAAGTTGTACAATTTGGAGTTGAATAATTATTGGAGATTCTTCAATGTTCAACACTTTTTTGGGGGGGGCAATTTCCAAGTACTTCTGGGATTGACTACCAGTAGTTCTGTTTCGTGCCAGGTTTCTCTCAGGTTTTTCTGATTCTCTTTGGCTTGACACACAAGTTATCAATCAGCTTGAACAAAGGACTGTCTCTGATATTACGTGACTGGTCTCGTGCATGTTGACTTCCCTTGTTTGTGCAATTGTTGTCATAAGTCAACGTAAAAACTTGGCCGAATGACGGCTCGTCTCTCCAAAAAGTCGCTTGTATCTCAAGACACGACTGTAACCGAAGTAGTTCATCTCAGACATGTTGTTTTGAACACAGCTTCATCTCTCCACCGGCCCCGTCGTTGACGGATGCCCACATTTTCGGCGAATGCTTTGTGATGCAAAGCCTCAAAGAAAAACATGCACTGAGAAGGACCATCTGTACTAACCCGAATAGACAGACGAAAACCAGCTTCAGTCAGTATTCAGTCCGTGTATTTTTTTTTTCGATGCATTGCTGAAAATTTTAGCATCCATCAATGACAGAGACAAAAGCGACCCCCTCTGGTTTTGAAAGTCGCCTAACTAACATCAAATACCGTTGCAAAACTTTGGTGTGACATTATTTATTTATTTTTGCTCATGTTGGTCATTAGCCTCTGAGCACACCATCGTACGTATAAGCTAATGTGTAGATTTCCTGACTGGCGTATGCTTTTGTTGCTACTGTAAAGTCGCGTTCCTAAAATACTCCATCAGTTTTGTTGTGAAGCTCCTTAAGGGAACATCAAGTCATTGCGGTACCTATAGTGAGACGCTCTTTTTCATGCGCCAATCAATGCTATCTGTCCCTTCTATAAAAGCCGCCAATATTGGATCTAGCGATGGCTGACTGTTGGAGCGAGATAAGGCCAAAGTCATTCAAGCTGTTGTGCCCCAACACGCGTAGTTGATGTCATGTTGATTATTGGGCCCGTCTCTATTCATATTAAAGCCTGCTCAACCTTGAGACTGATGGGGACACTTTGTTTCTCTTGACTGGTGTGTCCCAATCAATCTCTCGTCCTATTATTTTTGTCGCCGTTCGCGTTGTACTCAATCACCGGGAGGTCCTGATTCACGCGTGCGCCGGCACCCGCGTCAAGTGTGATGATGATGGTCAGATGTGTGAGTGCGAGGAGGTCATGCTGACTGCTGATTGCCCAGATGGCGCGCTCGCCGCGGGTTGGTCGCCGGTCACAAATGCCAAATCCATCACGGCTCATCTGTCAAAAACGTCCCCAGTCGACGCGCTACGCTTCGGGGGCCGCGGGGGACCCCGTTTTGATTAGGTTCAATGGATACCGAACAAAAGGAATGTGGCTTGATCCATAGTGTTTTAGATGAGATCTCCTGGTGGCATGAAATATGAATGTAGAGCTCATTAAGTCAGGCTACTAATGTAATTAGTCATGGCATAGATGGCATGAAAGGGTATATGCAGTAGCGTATCTCTGCTAACATCTTATCTCGCGCTTCATTAATGTGTTCCATCCATGCATGCATAAGGCAGGAAATTATAATACAGCTGGTATGTATATACATTGCCTTGCCAAAGTGGGCTGCTATCAAATTTGCTTCGTTATGGATGGTCGTCAGCAGAGATGTGTATACATAGAAATATATACATGTATACGCATACAAGTATGTGGATACAGGTGTTTATTACAATTACTCAAAATAATCAACTGATTAATAAATTAAAATTGTTAGCTGCATCCCTATGCTCAGTTAAACTATTTTCCACTTGGCGGCATTTCTCAGCTAAAGGAGGCTATGTGATGGCATCAAATCCCCACGCCAACTCTCAGGAGTGACTCAGCACAATTACTGCTTTAAACGGAGAACACATCTGCCTGCATGGGCTTTAAAAAAAAAAAAAAAAAAAAAAAAAAAAGGGCAGGGGGAAGATAAGCTTCTGAACCGTTGTTTGAATCTCCTCTCAACCAACCGAACTGTAGTTGTAGATTTTCTACAACACAAACCAGTAAATATAGACCATGCTAATTGTCTTAGCAGAGAGAATGTGTAGCATTACGGATGCAGGACGGATAGCTACTATAAAAATGAAAGTTTTACCAAAGATTAATTATTTATTTTCAATGATTCCATTTAAACCTACGTCTAACTGGTTCCAATCGCTGGACTCTGCTATCATAAAATTCTATTGGAATAAAAAAAAAAGCCAAAATTAGTCTATCTACTCTTCAGGAAAGTAAATCTAAAGGAGGTTTAGAGGCACCAAACTTTATGTACTATTATCTAGCTAATCAACTACAATATCTTGTGCTATGGACACAACCCAACAGAGATACTAACTGTTGGTTGGAATTGGAGCAGAAGGATTGTAATAATCTTAGACTGTCAGATTTACTCTTTATTACAAAATCAATAAGACGACATAATTGTTTTAAAAACCCAATGATAGCCGCCACCCTGACTGCCTGGTGGAAGGCATTAGAAATTACAAACTCCCAATTGGCGCCCTGTGGGCTCTCTCCCATTTGGCATAACCCCGACTTTCAACTTAATAATCAGTCGTTCCATTTAAGCCTATGGGAGCAGAAAGGAATTACACACCTTCATCATCTTTTCTCAGATAATAAGTTTATATCGTATACAAACTTGGTCCAGAAATATGAAATAAAAAAGGGAAATTTCTTACATTATCTGCAAGTTAAAAATATGGTTAAGAAACAAATCCCAACACTTCAGGATACGCTCCAACTGCCTGTCTTAGCTAAAGATATTATAAAGCTTTCTCCAACAACAATAAAGAAAATATCAAAAATATATAAGTTATTTTTATACACAAATAAAACGTATTTACCGACTTTAAAATGGGAAAAAGACTTGTCTATAGTTCCGGAACCAGACTTTTGGACCCAAATCTGTGAAAATGTATTTAAAATGACCAAACAGACAAATTTGCAACTTATCCAATATAAGATACTTCATAGAACATATATTACACAATATATGATGAAAAAAATGGGACTCTCTGACTCCGACATTTGTCTCCAGTGCTCACAAAACACTGCCGATACTTATCTTCATGCTTTATGGTCATGTACTCCAGTGCTGCATTTCTGGACTAAAATCTTGGAAAAGCTCGCTGATATATTAAACTGTAGGCTTCCTTTATCTCCAAGACTGTGTTTACTAGGTGACTTAACAATAACTGAGCTACCATGTAAACAATCTCAATCTATATTTATAGCCCTTACTATTGCTAAAAAAATAATCCTTGTCAATTGGAAAAATAAACAATCTCTAAATATCGACCACTGGTTAAACTTACTAATAAATTATATCTCAATGGAAAAAATCTCTGCCTTAAATAAAAATCAAGTATCAAGATTTAAACAAATATGGTCTATGTACATAGAATATTTTAATCTCAATTTGGCAACTTAATCCTGCCAAGATTCTGCCTGTTAACGAGAGCCACCACATCGTTACAACTTCTGTTTTCGCTGCTCCTGTATTTGGTATTTTGTATCTGATTGTTTTTATTTTTATATAGTCAGGAACCTAGTTGCTGCTAGTGGGCTCGAGCATACCACACTATACGACACTATATTCAATAACTCCTTAAGATCTATTTCTAGTGGGCACTAAGCATCAACACTTGGTGTTACTGCATGCTAATTAGTCAATTTTCTTGACGCCGTCCCCTGTGGTCGGGCGGGGGTGGTTCTGCCCCCCCCCCCCCCCCCCCCCCCGTTGTCTGCTCGGTGGCGGTTGCGTCTTGGCCGCTCCCTGGGCCCCCTGTGGGGTGCGGTGTTGGGGTGCTTCCCCTGGTGCCCGGGGCGGTGCCGTCCCGGCGCGGTCCGCTGCTCCGTGCCCGGCGGCGCGGTTCGGGGTGGGTGGGCCTCCGGTGTGCCCCGTGGTTCCCTCTCCTCTCCCCCTTCCTCCCCCCCGTCGCCTCTCCCTCCTCGCCTCCTCCCGCCCATCCTCCTCTGCCTCCCGGTCCCTTTTCCCTTGTCGCCCTCCCTCCTCCTCTCCCCCCCCGCCTCCTGCCCTGCAGCCGCCCTTTCGCCTTCTTGTCGTCTTCTCCCCGCTTCCCCCGCCCCCCCCCCCCCTTCCCTGTCTGCCCTGCGGCCCCTCCCCCTCCCTCTCCCTGGGCCTGGGGCTCCCTCCCCGGCCCGGGCGTCGGGCTCCGGGGGCCGGGCGAGGGTTTGGGGCCTGCCCCACTCCGGCATAACTCCTGGCGCCCCGGGCGGGCTCCGGTGGCCGGTGGGCTGTCCGGTAGCCCTGCTGCGCTGGCTGTCCGCCCATTGTGGTGCCGGGTGGATGAGGTGGGGGGCGGCAGGGGGTGGGGGTGCTGGGGGGCGGGCGTGCCACCTACACCCGCCGGGTTGGGTGAGGCCCCGCTGGTCGCTCCTCTTACTCACTTCACTAGCTTGCACTATACACTTTGTAAATATACACATAGGGCACACAACACATTTCTTGGTGGGGTGGGGAAGGGTGGAAACACCGTCTTCACCCTTCAACTCCCCTCCAATTTTAATGCACCTCACGTCCAAGGGGAGGGGTGAGTTGGGGCGGGGAGCCATCAGAGGGGATGGACTGCAGTGCCTGGCAGCGCTGTGGTCCCCCCCATTTGTGTCCCTGCCCCACCACTTTGTCCCTCCATTCCCTTTTTTAATGCACCACACATATACATATTCATTTTTTGGGGGGGGGATACGGGTGTGTCGGAATAGGGGAAAATTTTTCCCTCTGCTCCGACTCACCTGCTCCCAATTTTAATGCACCACACGCACACACTTGTATATACACTGGGTGGGGCCACATTCACGGTGTAGGGTAGAGCTCGCCAGTCGGCGAGCTGGCGGACTCAGTAACAGGGTTAGGTGTCACTTGTACTCTGGCGTGACAACCGGGGCCTCTCCCCACCGGGCTCGGTGTTCTGGTGTTCCGCCTTCTCCCCTGGTGCTTCCTCCTCTGCTTCCCCCCTCCCGCCACTGTGCAAATCTCGCGCGGCTGGAGGTGGGGTGGGCACATCTTCCCTCTCTGCGCTGCTGCCCGGTGCCGGTTTCCGGGGGGGGTGGGGGGTTCTCGCGGGGGGCCGGGTTCGCGGGGGGGGGGGTGGCGGCCGTCGGGGGGGGGCGGCTTGTTTGGGGGGGGGGTGGAGGTATGGGTGGGTGGGGGGTTGGGTGCTGGGGGTCGGGGTGTGTTCGGGGGTTTGGGGGTCGGGGGTGGTGGGGCCTGGGTCGTGGTGGATGGCGGGTTTGGGTGGGGTGCGGGGGGGTCGTGGGGGGATGGGGGCTGGGGACCGGTGGGGCGCTGTGGGGGCCCGCTGGGCCTCGTTCTGCGGCCTTGGGCTCGGGGGTGTGGGCCGGGGCTGGGGCGGGGGTGTTCCGGGTGTCTGGGTCGGCTCGCCGACCGGTGTCCGCTCGGGTGGCTTGGGGGTGGCCTTGGTGCTGCCGCGGCCTGGGGATTCCGGGGGGGGGGGGTGCTCGCTTTGCTGGACCGCGGTTGACGGCTTCTTTCTTTGGTGGTGGTCCTTATGCATGCCAGATCCATCGCACCAGCATCTACTGAAACTCAAACAGAAGTTGCCTCTCCCTCCCACAGCCCCTTGAATCAGTGGGTGCTGGTGTCTGTGGATCTCACTTTGCTTTATCTATCCTTCCCTCCTTCCTCTCTTTAGTTTTTCCTCTGGTCACTTGAGATCTCAATTTATTGGAAGTTTGAGGTTTCTGGGGTTGGCATAAGACTCCGGTTTTGTAACCACGCAGGAGGGGTCTTGTTGGTGCTGGACTTCACTTTGATGGATTGGATGTACTGGCTTCTATTGATCTCACTCTGCCTTATCGATCCTTCCCTCCTTCCTCTCTTTAGTTTTTCCTCTGGGCTCTTGAGATCTCGCTAAATTTGCTGGAATTTAGAGGCTTCCGGGGTTGGCGTAAGACTTTGATTTTGTAATCATGGGGAAGGCAGGAAGTGTTTGGTCGGTGCTGGATGTCACTTTGATTTACCTTTCTTTTCTCTTTATTTCTTTTTTTTTCTGACCTTTTCTCTGGTCTCCTGACCATTTAAATCTCACGACTCTGGCAAGATTCTGAAGTACCTGGTTAAGGCGAAGGGTAATGGGATATTTATAAGGTTTTAGGTGAATGAATGAGTATAAATTTATAAGTATTTGCACGCACGCACACGCACGCACGCAAACGCACGCAAACGCACACACGCAAACGCACGCACGCACGCAAACGCACGCACGCAAACACACACACACAAAAAAAAAAAAAAAAAAAAAAAAAAAAAAAAAAAAAAAAAAAAAAAAAAAAAGAAAAGAGCAATGATGACAAGACGTTGAATCGGTAAGACTACCGAATGAACAATTCTGAGCTCTTAAAAAAAAAAAAAAAAAAAAATAAAAATAAAAAAAAAAATAAGAATGTGTAGCATTAGCTCACAAAAGAGTCCAACTGATAGACGAGAATGAGATTTATCCCACTTTTTCCCTCAGCGTGCAGTTGGAAGGATTTCAGCCTATTTACATGCATGCACATAATCCATCTGGGCGAAGGGGGGTGGTCCCTTTTGATGTAAGAGTCTGCTTAACAAGCATGGCATAGCATATTAGCCCTCTATCTTCGTGTAAAAGCATGTGGCGCCATGTGTTTGTATGAGCGATGTAACGCGTTATTGAGGACAATGCGCGCTCTCCCGCTATAAAGACGTAACCGCCGTCTATATTTAGCCAGCCGATCATGTGACAAACGTGCGTATGGCGCTGCAGCTCGGCAAGCGTCTCAAACAATCCAGCAGTAGGAGATGATCCACCTGCAGCTGCCGTGGGGGCCGTCGGGCCCAGATGGCAGCGAGAGGTTGGAATTAAAGCATTTCACTTCCCGCCGAAATGTTACTAAATTGCACATGCGAGATCGTGTCTTCCACGCTCTGAATTCAAAGCCGGCCCATCTGTGATTGCTTTAGCACCCAAAGCATAACAAAGAGACTCCTGATTTTCTAATCCGAGTGGATGCCAGGACGACAACACTTCTTCTTCTGTCTTAATTGTGCCGTCAATTCCATAGACCAGCTTTCATAACAGCCAAATAAATTGAATTCATTTTATAACATTCTGCAGTGGAACCTGCTTCTGAGCTCTATTAATTCCAAACTTAACGAAAATAGTACGCCTTTAAAGTCCGAGTTCCAATTCAATTGTCAAAGGATAAACTCTTTACCTGTGTTCAGATTGAGACAAAATTGGAGCTTTGTGGCAAGTCATATCAGCTCAATATCGATGGAAGAACTTTGATTCTTCTATTAATGGGCCGCTCTGCTACATCCGACACAGCGTTCCCCAACACTGTGAGGAGTACAGTGAAATCAGTGATGATTATTAAGGCATTCTGGAACGAAATATTCTTCTCGGTGTCGTAAAACTTAGGGATAATGATTCTTCCAACTGGATTAAGACCCAAACCACACAACTAAAGACACCCAAGAATGGCTAAGAACAAAACATTTGACAATTTGAAGCACGGTGATCAATAATCTAAGTCTTGAACTTCTGTGGAGGGACCTGAAACATGCTTTGGAGAAGGCATCCTTCAAGGTTGAGGCAGCTGTGGAGCAATTAGCGAGGCCAATTATTTCGTTGAAAGTTAGAACACTTGTATCTTCAAAAAGCTGTGCTGTCATTGACCTATTTGACCTTTGTTTGACCAAATCAAGATGAATGGCCTATATCTAAATCAACACTGACACAATTTGAGAACATTCTGATTTTTCCAATTTTAAAAGCAATTCATTAAATTGAATCGTAGTCAATCAAAGGATGTTCCTTGTCGACGCATGCCTTCCAACTTCTCTTGGTACCTGAAGCATGAATGTGCGTCTTCCTTTTGTTTACTTTCATTTGCTGCTCTCAACTTCTGTTGGCTGAATATGTGTTGTATGAGTCACTCAATAACAATAACATAAGCCGTAGAATGAGTAATGATTTGGTTGTGCATTATGTCCGTCCTTCTGTTGGTGCTTTGCCGCCAAAGAGTCATGACTAATATAAGATCTACAGCCTATAGCCGACCGTTGTAAATATGTTATTTGCAAGTAATTCCTCTGATACATCACTGGCATTTTCGTAATCTTCTGAGATTAAGTGAGAACGCGAGGAACGCTAGCTCCAGAATCCACGGAATGTATTCAAGTGTCGCAAAACATTGTTTTCTCCTTCAGAGCCCTTTTCATTAGTATGCCAGGAAAGGCAGTGCAAAGAAAGGAGCGGGCAAGTCTTTGTGTCGGCAATGTTGTCGCTTCATGACTTTGAGGACGGAGGTGCAGAAAGGCAACCGAATTTGATTGTTAGCCTGGGTGGCGAGCAAAACCTGGCGGTTAGGACCAGCCTGGCATCGCCGGCTGTCATTCACAGCGCTCCGCAATTGATGGATCGACACAAAAGCCTGCGTGTAAACACATCCCTCTCTCCCTTCGTTTTGCATTTCAAAGCCCCTGGCAATGCAACCCCTCCAAACAACCGCCATCCGTCCCAATAGTGTCGGCGGTTCTCCGCGCTCACCTTTGATTTGTGGCCATGTTGTTCTCTCTGGCCCGTCACCAGGAAGCTGCTGGAATGACGGATTGAACTTTGTGAGACAAATGTTCCCGTCAGGCCGGGGGGAAAGCTAGTCCACGGCGGCGAGATGGGAAATTTTAAGGCTAACAGGGACAAAAGCGCGACGTAAATGAGGTGTTGTCCGTCTTCCTGTTAGAATGGGAAGAAACTGATAAACAAACAACGTTCTTCTAGTTCCATTTGTCAGATTTGAGAAAATGGTAAGCTGTTATACAATTGCAAATATGAACATGAGCAGACTGTATTTGCCCGACAATTGGCTAATTGTTAGCCTAGTTTCTTCTAGTTCATCTATTGCTCTCTATTTTCTGGCAACCCTGGATACAGGCTAGTCTTGGTATCACAGCAGATATCTGCTTTTGAATGAGATGACTTGCGGCTATAAGTGGAGCAAGCTAAGCTAACACCTTCCAGATCTTCTTGGTATTTGCCTTTAAATGGAAATAATGAAATTGGTACACAGAGTTTCCCTGATTTAAAAGAGCAACAGTTACTCTGAATAAGCTTTTATCTTTTTTGTGTGTGTTCCTGGTGATTGTAACCTTTATAGGCAAACTTATCTGAAGCATTTCCAGAAATTGGACAGTAATTCTCCAGAGAACGCAGTTTAAGCGCTGTGTCGTTTTCTAAAGCTTAATGGACTTTTCAGGGTGTGTAAGGGAAAGGTTCATTCCAACCTTGTTTCGGCCATTTTTCTCACCTTCCATTCGGGAGCCAACTCGAATGAAGGTTTTCATTTTGAACATTAAATTCCCCCGTTGCTTCCTTGCTTCCGTTCTACCGACAAAAGTCCCTCCCCTCCTCATCTTCCCTTGTCATTTATCAGGCAGCACCATAGGCCCGTTTGGCTTAATAAGTCTGTTTGTCTTTGCACTCGCAAGGTTGGCTCCCCGCAGCAGTCCTACACAGCAGAAACAGGAAAGAAAACCTTGGGGGTCGTCGCTTTAATTAGACCCCACAACGGCAGGCAGGCGGGTGGAGGGTGACAGTAATGCCGGCACTGCACATTTGATTTCGTGCTGCGATTTCTCCAGCAGTTTTTTGGAAAAGTCATTTGATGAACATCCCCCCCAGTCTTGTTTCTTCTCACCCTCATTTGGTTTGTGTCAAACTTTGGCATTGCCATATTTCAGAGGCTGGCTCCTTTTAATGATGGCTCTGGTGGGCTTTGCCACGGTCGAAGATTTCACATTAGTATTACGGAGGAACACCGAGATTACCCGAGAGGTTTCCTCACATTTTCAGCCACTGAGGAGGCAAGGTGCCAAGGAAGTTCATACATCTTACAGATGAACCCCAGAAGTTGGAAGTAGAGGAAAAATAATGTCTTGGAAACATACAAAACAGTGGACTTTTCTGATACGGCAGAAAGTTTGCCTTTGACCGATTGTTGCTTTACTGTTAGCAGTGACTTTATTTTTATTAAACCATTTTATGAATATAAATGTTACCACCGTGTGCAGACAATGAAGGTTTTATGATGGTATCAATTTGCTATTTACACGAGAGGCTATGGGAAGCCTATTTTGAATTGATAGTTTGTTAATCCATACAGGATCTTAGCTTACCTTGATTGGAAACCCATGAAAACGATTTAAAAAGCAAACCGTTGAGGCTTGATATCTGTGCGAGATGCTTCTCTGGAAATTCCACTCAGATTGAGGCAAGCCCCGGGGCGACCCAGCTTTGATTTGGACAAAAGGACACATCTCCGACATCTGCCCTGAGGGGGTTATGCTCCCATATCTGTTTGTCTCTTGTCTTTGTTTTTCAACGTGATAAGATCTGGTGCGTCGCAAGACACATGCACTCGCTTCCAAAAGAACAGAATTGAGCACAAAGCCTTTATTGTCGTTTTATGGGCAGAGCTACAAAGAAATTGGAACCGTGAGGCCAATTCTTTTTTTTTTTTTTTGTACGTGTCAACTGGAAACATTTGGGTTCGACATCAACAGATAAATATGAGTTTGCTATTGACTCTTAGTGAAAGCAAGTGTTTATAGTACCTAGTCTAAGACACAGAAACTTCCTTTGCTGTTGGATTGGGAACCAACTTATTTGGCTTGAGTTTCATCGAGTTTTAACCCAAGTTCACCATATTTGGCACACAGATGTATCTTTGATGCTGTTGACTTCCTGGCTTCTGTTGAAATAACTCGTGAATTAACCCCCAGGCCTCATTATTTCAAAGGTTGTTAAAAATCTGCCCTGGGCTGCGGGAAGAATGGACTATGACTTATTCACACAATTTTTATAGCTCCTTTCTTTGATATAATCCATCTTCAGAGTGCAAAGCCTTCCAGTATGGCCAACATTTTGTTTTTATATGCCGTTAAATAAAACTGACATGCCTGGCTGCCAATCAAACATAGCTGTCAGCCAAAAGCGACGGCGGGAGCACGCCCTCGCCTTGGTGAGCATGTTTCTGTGCACTTTGCAACGTGTACAACTTTGGGGTCAACAATCCCGTCGAAAGATCTATGGGCCAGCTTCCTTGTTTCATGATTGAAATATGGATTCACTTCACACGGATTTACATTGGATAATTTTGAGGTCGTCCTCATGTTTTGTACTAGCTGGTGAGTTATTTATTAATTTTTTCGTTTTAGGTCTTTTTTTCTTTTTTTTTGGGGTGTTTTGCCAAGATGCCAATAAGCCATAAAAATGCAAACCTGCTCAGTGTCTATTTTAAAAGGGGGGGAAAAAATGGCATTTGTCTGTGATTACCGCCTGTCAGTACCTTGTGGCGTCTGCAGACAGAAGGCTCCGCTAACAGCCTCGCCTGTCACCGCCCCGCCTCGCCACTTGAAGGGCGACGGCACCGCCGCCGCCGAGCTGCCAAGCACAGCGAAGCGGCTGATGTCGCAATGTAGCCATCAGAAACGGGGCTTCCGTTGTCGCCCCGGAGCCACGGCTGATTGATAGCTTTGATAGCAAGGTGCCCAGGGTGGGATTGTGTGTTTTGAGAGCACACTAAGAACATACATGGAACCGATACAAATCGCAAAGGGGGCGGTGAACATTCTAAATTGACGATTTTCATGCCTTCCGCTTATTACCGCACCAAAGGGGACCGGGAAACAGACGTTGGCAGGTGGCGGTTGAGCGGGGCCGGCCGTAGTTGCCGCCAGGCTAGCTAAACTGTATGATATTGTTAGTGTGTCCCACCCCGCGGTGTGGTTCGCCTCTCATGGCGAGCAAAAGCGATGAGAGCTGATGTGAATTTTTTTTTAACACTTTCCTGATGGTAAACCATCTGTATGTTACATAAATTGAGGTATTTGAAATCATCTGAATCTTAAATGGGCTTGAAGGCAAAAATAAATATATACTGAACTACACAAAGTTGTTAGCATAGATGCTAAAATTAGCGTTTTGTAAAGTGTTCCACAATAAAATGATCTGTTAACTTCGGCATGAGCATGTTTCCATTTCCATGAGCTCCTGATCATTTCCTTCAGTTCAGCTAGCAGGCTATGAGCTTCTCAGTTGTTACCATAGCGACCCTGAGAGAACCAGCTTGGACACCTATTTTATTTGTATTACGGGGTCAATTGTTTATTTGGTGTTGCATTTTGAGGCAGCTTGGTCCACATCCCACAATGAATAGGTCACATATTTTGTTCTGTGGCCACAAAAAATATAATGGTAACTCTATTAATTGCTAAGTGGATTTATTCTCTTCATTTTGGCGGAAGATTTGTCCCAAAATTGCTCATTTCCTTCACTTTTGGACAGATATTACAAAGCAGATTTCTTTTAAAAACAAATTCCTTATTATAAACTGAAGAATAATTTTATATTTGGTTCTCTCCCTCTTTTTTTTGTTTTTGTTAGAAATATATATTATCACATTGAAATGCAGGGTCGTTTGTGTGTATGTGATGATATGATGATGATATTATGATTGATGGCAAGTTGGCGGCAAAGCACTACCTTTCAATTAGACGGGGTGATACACTGTCTGAAGCTCCTCCCCTGACTTCAACAACCAAGACGCTGCCAAGGTGATATTTTTATATTAGCCGTGGTCTAAGAACAAAGAGTGATTAATAGAGCATAGGTTCCAAAAACAAAAACAAAAATCAGTAAAGTGAATAAAATGTAATATGCCGTTTCATTCACTGATCTGGAGATTTATTTATTTATTTTTTTTAAATATAAGAAAGTTATGCTAGTTTCCCCCAGGAGAGTCGGGTCTCACTGGAATTGCAAGTTGGACAACAATCAATCAGCCATATTGATTGGCCAGAGTTTCCCCACTGTCAAGTCAGATTAATATGGATTTGTGATTGCGCGCATGGGAGCGCTGTCGGTGGTGCGCACCGAAGCTCAGCATGCAAACCAACTTAAAAAGAGGGCTTTAATAAGCATTTTGCGCCTCCCAATATCGTTGCCTTTGATGTGTGTGTGTTTTTTATATCCGGCTTTGCAGTCGCGATTTAGCGCTGGTGGTGCCGCTGTGTGGCGCGCATGATAAATGTAATTAATCAGTCACAGATAACTTACTCAACATGGCAGCACTCACTCGCCGCGATTGTCGGAGTGAAGGCAGCCGGCGTTCTGCACACCGTGTTCTGTGTTTGAGTCAGATTGTTTTATTATTCCTTAATATTAATCTATCTCGAGCGAGAGAGATGAAGTTGTTCATCTTGTCAGTACATTTGGCACTGCATCATGTGTACCATAGTCCGTCAGCGGGTTTTTTGTCTTAGTATTTTTTGGAATACCAGATTTAGTCGGGGGGAGGCCTTTACTTGTAACTTGTATTTTAAATGTTATAGAGTATGTATGGATGTGTATTAATACATGTATTGACATACTGGACACAATTTGAGCAGTTTCCCTCGGGGGTCTACTCAATTTTGTTGCCTTTACATTGTATTAGTAGCTGTGTTATTGTATTAGTCATCCCCTAAAAAAGATACAAAATGTGAGGGGTGTGCTCACTTTTGTAATATACTGCAACAAGCTTGAGTGGACTACACACCAGCTGCCAATTAATTGAAGTGAGGTGTTTATTTGCGTGGAGGCCACTATTTATACATTATTGTATGCAACTCACAGGTTGTAGTAACTAATTTGCTCCCAATAAATGTTTTTTTGTTTTTTTTTTTAATGCTTTAAGTGTCCCAAAGACATATTTATACGTTGTTTTATTTATTTATTTATTTATTTTTATTTATTTATTTATTTTTAAATGCTAGAGCATACAGAAGGCTTTGATGCAGCCTCTCAACGGTTGCAAAATGGTAGTTATTACATAAACGGCCAGCAGGTGGCAGCAGAGCAAAGGAGATCAAGCAGGGCCATGTTGAAAAAAAGCTCAATTACTCACAAGTTTAAATAGATATGTGAAAAATGATGAAACTTAGCTATATTCTAATGCTAATTGCTGCAAAACGGAAACAGAAGGAAATATACTTTTTTTTCCTGATGAAAGAAGAGACTTTAATCTTTCTTTTGATAGTTTCCATGTTTTTATTTCAATAGAACACAATATTCTGTGGGCCTTGGAAAATCAGTCAAAATCCAGTAAAACAGCCGGGAGCGAAGGGGGTTGTTTCAGTGAAAATGGCTGCGAGTGAATGAGTTAAATGCGATATCGAGCGTTTGGGTACATATGAAGCAGATGTTACTATATTTCATTTAAATATTCAGTTTTATTGATACCAGCTTCAATAAATAGCTTTTATCATGTGATGAAATAAACGGACAAGGGGGAGGAAGACTTATAGTGTTCAAAACAAAACAAAACCATCCATGTCAAGTAATTGCTACTGTAACAAATGGCCCCGTCCCCTGTGTTCCATGTTCCGCCGTGTAATTATTCTACATTTAATAGGCGCATCCTCGTTATCGCACGGGACCACGGTGATGTACAACCCTTTGTGTTGCTCTATTTTATTTCCTGTTTGTGCACGGCCGAATGCACACCATCAAATAAAGCTCACTAAAGAACACTGTAAAGCACAATATAAACATTTTTATTCAAATGGGGAAATTTGGCCTCAGACTTTCCAGAGGCAAAAGAATCCTTTTATCACTTGGATTTGTTGTTAAGTACGGCTTTACAAGCAAAGCCATTTGATATTTGCTTTCCTCTTTGAAGCCAGATCCCCCATTAAACAGGGACCCCCTTCAATGGGTCAACCCAAAATATAGTTTAATTCATGCCTTTTATAGTGCTTGTAACTCAAATCACTTGTATCGCAAATCAATTTGCCCCATTTAAATGAATGGAAATGCCATTAATCTGTTCCAAACCCAATCATACATATGGACTGTATTTACATTTGTATGTGTATACATTTGTACATGTGTATACATTTATATCCATGTATAGGTATATGTGTATATAAATATATACAGTTTATACATATATTTCAAAAGATTAATCTGTCAAGTCATTTGTCAATTGAATTGGATAATTTCTTTTCAATTTACATGAATATATATATATAGCCATATATATATATAGCCATATATATATATATATATATATATATATATATATATATATATATATATATATATATATAGCCACATATATATATATAGCCATATATACGGCTTATACAATGATGCGGCTAATATATGAATTTTTTATCCTCAACCGTAACAAGCATTTGTAGTCCGTCCATCCATCCATCCATTTTCTTGACCGCTTATTCCTCACAAGGGTCGCGAGGGGTGCTGGCGCCGATCTCAGCTGGCTTTGGGCAGTAGGCGGGGTACACCCTGGACTGGTTGCCAGCCAATCGCAGGGCACACAGAGACGAACAACCATCCACACTCACAAGCACACCTAGGGACAATTCGGAGCACCCAATTAACCTGTCATGCATGTCTTTGGAATGTGAGAGAAGGCCGGAGTACCCGGAGAAGACCCACGTGGGCACGGGGAGAACATGCAAACTCCACCCAGGAAGGCCGGAGCCTGGGCTCGAACCGGAACTGGGAGGCGGACGTGCTAACCACTCGAACACCGTGCCGCCTATATATATATATATATATATATATATATATATAAATATATATATATATAAATATATATATATATATATATATATATATATATATATATATATATATATATATATATATATATATATATATATATATATATATATATATATATATATATATATTAGGGGTGTGAATTGCCTAGTACCTGACGATTCGATTCGTATCACGATTCACAAGTCACGATTCGATTCGATACCGATTAATCCCGATACGAATTTATAAGTCGATTGTTGCGATTTTTTTTCATTCAAATTTAGAAAATACTAATCAGTAAGCTTGTAGAGTGTAAGATTTATATGAAAATGTATTATTTATTTATCTGAAATTTCAGTCTTATAGAGGTTGTAATCTGTTTCATGTTTGAACAGCATTAAAATAAAATATTAAGGCTTAATGTTCCGTTCATATAACATTCTTCCATGCTCAAGGTGTGAATCATATTAAAAAAAATAAAATAAAATAAAAAAATAATCGATTCTGCCGATTATTGAATCGATTCGAGTATCGCGCGATGTAGTATCGCGATATATCGCCGAATCGATTTTTTTAACACCCCTAATATATATATATATATATATATATATATATATATATATATATATATATATATATATATATCACAGAACTGACCAGATGTGAAGTTTTCTGCCACCATCTAGTGGTAGAGTATCTAAATCTCACTCGTAAGTCAAATTTTTGGTCAAAGCAAAATAAAAAAATAAAAAAATAAAAAATGGCATCATAACTCGAAAAACTTTCAAGTTGAGAATCGTAACTCAAGGTTAGCACTGTTGATACATCAACAAGACATAGCCTGTGCATTTGCCTCTCGGCTTGGGAAAAGCAAAGTGTGTGACAGGCTCAGTAATGGTGGTGGGGAAAGACTTTTTGAGTGGCAAATTGAATTAACGCGCGATGCTGAGTACGCCAGAGTGGCAGGTGTACAGGAGCACTCTCTGCCGACTTGACGGGCGGCGCCTCTGACAGATGCCTTCAGCTCGCTGGGGATCGCACCTTGCGACTGCAAAATGAATGGACGATGGGATCAAGTGGGCCACGCTGTGAGCACCATTGCCTTTCGCATGAAGTTGCATTCGCGTATCGGCACGAAGAAGCGCAATTAAAGCTGCAGGCAGCAATGAACAGGAGAACTCGTTATGGCAAAGCCTCCAAATGATTCCGTTTCGATGATGTCGCTCATCTGTCTAGCAAGGTTGTTCCTGTAGGAGTTTGTCAAATTCAAGCCATCATTTTTTTTTTTCTGGTGAAAGAAGGGAGTACTGTATACTCTTTGTTTTGATAAGTTTGATGCTTCTGCAATTATGTCAAAACGTAAGACTGCTGGCAGTTTGGGGTTGGCTGTTTTAAAAACAGTTGACAGTTGAATGAGTTCATTTTTTCCCCCAACCGTATTCTTGAAAACAAAAAACATTTTATAAAGAAGTCCTACAAATAAAGGAACCCGCCCTCATCATCGCTTCTCCTTGTCCACAACAAATAAACAATGACGTCGCGGTTAGGTGGGGGTCAGTCCAAAAAAAATGAAGATGTTAGTCCACATTTTTTGATTTGGGCTGAGTACATTTGCGCATTTTGCATAATTATGTACACTCTCTTGGATGACAAAGGAAAGCGAGAAACAATGTGTGAGTCTTTGTGAAGGAAAGACAGATGCCCATTGGGAAAGGCTGAGTAAACGGTACAGACCCTTAAAAATGAAAGAAACGTGCCACAGATTTTTTATTTATTTATTAATTTTTTTATTGAAGGGTGTCGTCATAATGCTTTTTAGGTTATTGTTTAAAAGCCTGGATAAACTTACCTCCTAACAGTCAGCAGAACGATATGTGCTATCTCAGCACTTAAGAAAAGACGAAGGAAAAAAAAAAAAAAAAAGCTAAACAGGCAAAATTGCAACCAAGCACTTCGTCAATTTGTTGTTTTTTTTTTTTTTTTTTTTTCTACATGACCACTTTGGACCAACCAAAATGAATCACACTTCTTTGTTAGCATGTGGAAGGATAAAATCTAAGCTATTAAGCAGCACTTAGCGAGTGTGTACTCCTCAAAGGTGTCAATTTCTTGCAGGTTAGCGGTCATCACGTGCCTGGCTCATCGCAGCCTGTCCGAGCAACTCCTCGGCCATATTGTACCGAGTGGGCTCAAAATGTTTGGGGAATTCTCTCGATCCGCTTACCAGAAGCCCTGTAGCGTTTATCCTCGGCACAGAACATATGCTTGGATTTTTTTTTTCTTCCCCTCTGTGATGCAGTGTGAGACCCACATCTGGCAGTGGAGTCTTCTTGACAGTAATTTGCCTGGCAATATGGTCTTCAAGGGTTGAGAAGATCAAGGGCGTTATTAGGATACTCGTTGACATTCTCTTTGTTCGCGTTTTTGCATTTGATCGTCAAATATTATGAAAAAATATATCTATTTTTCATGTGGGTGTAGAAAACGAAGGTCGCAGTCGAGCTTAACGTTGAGAAGTTTTGGTTGCCGTCATGATTAGAATAACTACCTGATTGACGATCATCAGTCGGATGAAACCATTACATTCAAAATGTGCTTACCATATTGTTATTATTACTATTAAATGTTTATTAGTTCTCGGAAGAAACACTGACACATTTATGGCCTTGGTGTATCTCAGTGGTGTCAAACATATGGCCCGCGGGGCCGGATCAGGCCTGCAAAGGGGTTTAACCCGGCCCGCGAGATGATTTTGTGAAGTAAAAAATAATTTATAATGTCGGACCAATTAATCAGCTGGCCACAATCAAAACATACAAATGTATAATTTCTCAAGCGGTCCTCAGATGACCAATGCAACTTGTACGGGGAATTGTCCTGGATGTCATTATTTTAAATACAACTTAAAGGTGCGGTTAGTTTATTTATTTATTTTTAAATCATAGACTGAAATAAACATGTTAGACGACACAAATTAATTACTGGTAACGAAATAGATATGAACAAGGAATCGGATTAACATCCTTATAACATCATTAAATCATTTTCTCCCAAAAAACGTATAAATACGTTGTATTTTAAATATTAAGTGTCCCAAAGACGAATTTATACGTTTCTTTTGTTTTTCTTTTAATGATAGAGCATACTGGCTTTGATGCATCCTCTGAACTGAAGAGAACTGTTGAAGTTATTATAAAAACGGCCAGCAGGTGGCAGCAGAGTATGAGATTAACCAGGGCCCTTTTGCAACAAGCTGTTTCCCCCCAATTTTAAACAGATTTGTGAATAATGATGAAATTTAGCTGTAATCTAATGCTAATTGTGCTACAAAAAGGAAATGGATAGAAATATAGCTTCTTTTTTTCCTGATGAAAGAAGAGACTAATCTTTTTTTTGGTAGGTTCCATGTTTTTTTTAACAAAAGAACACAATATTCTGTGTGCCTTGCAAAAATCTGTCAAAATCAAGGAAAACAGCAGCGGCAGCGAAGGGGGTTGTTTCAGTCAAAATGGCGGCGAGTGAATGCGTTAACTGCGCCACACAATGCATTCTGGGAACAATATATACGCAAAACAGGTAGATTTAACACGTCCAGAACACATACAGGCAGTGTTGCCGCATTACATTTGCATTCATGTTATTTTTTGGAACAATATGATTACAGTTGAGCTCCGTAATTTAGGGTTAGCCCACAAATAGTGAAAATCTGCTTATAATTGACAGCAAAAGTTATATAACATTATTTTTCTGATCCGGCAGGCACACTTGGTAATATATTTTCCTCCATGCGGCCCCTGAGCTAATATGAGTTTGACACCCTTGGTGTAGATCAGGGGTGGCAAACCTCGAGGGCCGGTGTCCTGCAGGTTTTGCAGATTTCCATACTCGAACTGCAGCTGATTCCAATTAACAGGCTCGTTATCAGGTTTCTGCAGAGCTTGCTGATGAGCTGATCATGAATCAGCTGTGTTGAAGAAGGGAAATATCCAAAACCAGCAGGACTGTGGCCCTCGAGGACCGGATCTCGCCACCACTGGTGTAGATAGTTGGTTAGTGAAGTGGTGGGCTACAAGTTGATGTGTCGGTGGTGGCTAAGTTTTTTTAGTTGCTTACCGGGTCGTGCATTGGTCAGTTAGTGATGTGGTCGATTGGCTAGTGTTTGAATCCTTTAGTCAATTGGCCAGTCAACCAGTTACTTAATTGGTTAGTTAACAGGATCATTCCAAAACTACAGAATCACTTCTTCTTGGGAACGTCTCTGGAGAGACCTGACGCCTAGGCCAAGGAGGAAGCCATGGCGTGTTTTTTGCAGATCTTGATCAAGTGCAGATTGATGAATTTGTTCCACCTTCAAATTAGATAAAGTGTGCCTTTTGAGTTTTGCATGTGATGTTAGGCAAAACTTGACTTTTTAGGAATTCAAAGACCCCCACTTCATAAAACACCTCTTTGCTTCAGACAACTGTATTTGTTAGAAAGGTTCTAGACGTAAATAGTTATTATTGTTGTGCTTGTCTATTTCTATGCTGAGAGTAGAGTGACGTCATATTTACCCATATTGACGCGCGCATTGCATCCTGGGTCACGTCCGCTACCTGCAGTTGCAGTTAGTGTTTAGTTGGATGTCGCCATGACAGAAGTGATTCAGAGCTGTGATGATCGTGTGCGTCTTTGACCACCAGTGAGTACACTGAACAGGGTTTAGTTACTGTATTTGTGCTTATATGCCGCGCCGTTTTGGCCGTTGTGTGCCTTGGGCTTCGAACGCGGATTTGATTGACAGCTCGTTGAGCAGCTCGTTAAAGGTCCGCTCCGTAGCAACGTGCCTTAAACGCTGTTTACCTGCATAAACGTGTTCTCGCCTGTATGTTGGACACTGGTAGAGAAGTGCACGAAAGTATTGGTTGCTTATTTGTACCTTTGTCACTTTGGCACGTCATGTTTGCCGTCAGTCGGGGCATTGCGCTCGCGGTGGGCGCCGCCATTACGTGACGTCCACGGCCGTAGTTGGCCAGAATCACTGTTTAGTAATGTTACTTAGTTAGGTACATCGTACTTTAAGTAATCAGTTCATGTTTAGTATGTTGTGCACTAGGGGTGTTAAAAAAAAAAAATCGATTCGGCGATATATCGCGATACTACATCGCGCGATTCTCGAATCGATTCAATAATCGGCAGAATCGATTTTTTTTTTATTTTATTTTTTATTTTTTATTTTTTATTTTTTTAGGATTCACACCTTGAGCATGGAAGAATGTTATATGAACGGCACATTAAGCCTTAATATTTTTATTTTAATGCTGTTCAAATGTGAAACAGATTGCAAACTGTTTGTGTACAGTGGCTCACGGTTATAAGCCTCAAGTTTTAGATAAATATATTCATACAAATCTTACAGTGTACATGTACAAATTTACTGATAGTATTTTCTAAATTTGAATGGAAAAAAATCGCAACAATCGACTTATAAATTCGTATCGGGATTAATCGGTATCGAATCGTGACCATTCGTATCGGGATTAATCGGTATCGAATCGAATCGTGACCTGTGATTCGTGATACGAATCGAATCGTCAGGTACTAGGCAATTCACACCCCTATTGTGCACCTTCCTAGTGTGTCTATAGTCATTCATGTGCAAGTTAAGCTAGTGTCTGTTTATGGGGTAAATTAATAATGTTGCAGCCTAACTATTATTATTTAGACAACCACTGTGTGCTAATAAGTAATGCGGTGAACTCATACACTGTATCATTTCTGTCTATTACAGAACCACACACACACACACCCATTCACATCCTCTCACTCCAGCTCTACAGATACATTCACACTTTGTTCGCAACCACATAGATAATACCATGCACACACAGAGCCACAGAAGGACTCCAAGCATCCCTAGTTAGCCTGGCACCTGTACCCTCGTGGCCCCTGCCTGTATCCCTGTACGCCTGTACCTACCACTGTGCACCTATTGTAAACTGCCTGCTTATGACGTTTCTAGCCCTGGATTAAAGCTGCAAGTCCACATCTTCGCTTCATCATTCCTTGTGTTCTGACCGACACCCCGAGGGCGAAAAGAGAAATACCCAAATTGAATCAGACCTATACAGTCCAAATTCTTGCCTCCACAACAGTATTCATTCATTCATTCAAGATATCCAAGTAAGTGCCAGCTTAGCATTTTTGGACAAAGCTGGTCCAGTGTTCTCAGCTTACTACATCTAAGAGCAAAAGCCCACCTGCAATGTCGTGACTTTTCTTTGTGACTGCGGGGTGCCTTTGTGGTCCGCCACTAAACCGACAGCGGAGGCGGTCGCTGAGCTGCCCACGACCGCCGTAAAAGGATGAGTCACGACACGGTGGCGCCGTGTGGTCGAAGACGCCGCGCGCGCCTCGGATCTAATGCCGCCAGTCGGGTATCAGCACGCTGTCCTTCCTCTGAGTCAACCAAACAAGTTGTGGGGGTTCGCCTCGTTTACAGGCGCCGCACAGGATGCGAGGCGACTCGTGATTGTCACGTCCGCCCGTAACAATTGCGCCGTCCTCCATCTCCACGGTTACTGACGCTTGTTCTTCTGATGCCTTGCTGATGGATTCATAGCTGAGGCTGAGTACTTTTGAGTTGAAATTCGAACCCAGAACAATAACTACATTGATGAGTTGGTTGAATTTTGCTGTAGTAAAGGAATTAATTGGTTGGTTGGTCAAAACGATGATAAACCTTTTTTCCCTCCGTTTTCTTACGTAGTGCGGACCAAATCAGTAACTGAATCATAATCAAGTTATGGAAGAAATAAGTCTATTGGGGAAGTAATTGTTCTTTGCAGTCGTCGTATGAATAACCTGCAACAGACACCGAATAGCCGTTGACATTAATCAGTAGCCGGGAAGTAACTCTCAATTCAAAAACGATGGTGAACATCCCTAGCGAGGCAAGTTTATTTGTCGAGCACAATTCCTACGCAAGGCAATTCCAAGTGCTTTACAGCTACATAAAATTACAAGAGGGCAAATAAAATCATCCCATAAAACATGAAAACAATCATTAATTCAATTAAACGCGAGGAGTGCAGATAAAATAGTTGCACTTGTCATTAGCGCAGCTAAATGAAGATGTCTCATATCTTCTGGAGGACCGCTCCAGATTTTAGCAGCATAAAACAGAAACACCGTTTTTCATCCTGACTGGGTACCATCAGGAGACCACATCCTGAAGTTCTCAGAGCCCAACAATGCAGACACCTGAGCACTGGGCTAATAAGGTCCTGTTTCCTGGTTGTGGCTAGGACTCGATGAGCAGCATTCTCTTCGAGCTCATTTTGTTAGCGGGCTTATAGAAACTGTTGGAAACAAACACATGGATTTGATTTGCTATGTCACATTAAGACACTATTCATTTGATTTTGGTAGTTTTTTAGAAGGATAGATTTAAACACGGTCTAAATTTCCTTAGGACAAGAAAAAAACTGTTGGCAAACGTTTTTGCGACCTTGAATGAACACTGGCTGCCATGAGTTGGAGGTTGGATCCCAAACGCAGACACAAATAAAATTTTAACTATTTATTCACATCGAGAGGCGAGAAACAAGAACTGCACACAGGAACAGAGGTAATAATCCGACAAAGACATACACTTCTCAGAAGGCTTACATAGACAAGGAATCGATCTGATTGGTTGTGGCTAGACACGTAGGCAACAACTGACATGGAATTATCTGATTGGCTGTTGACCAGTAAAGGGATTAATGATTCTTGACATCATATAACATCACATAGCCTAAAACCAGTTGAAACTAGATGCTGGTTACATCAGTTCAAAACAGACACTTGACCTCACGGTCATAAACCCAACGTAACAGGTCATGAACTCAAACTTAACCCTGGCGGGACCACCCTGGCGTGACCCAGAATTAACACTGGCGAGAAATCAACATTTACTACCTTCGTAAAACGTTTGCCCAACAATGGGATACTGGCTCCATTTTGCTTTGTTGATGATTTGATACTGGTTATTAATTGTTTTGTCGGTTGGTGAAAACAACTCTGATTGACTGTGATCAAAGGTTAGGTTGTTTCGTCCACTTGCCAGTTGAGGTCTTGGGTGCCAGCTGACACGCCATCCGGCCCCAACTGTTCAACTGCAAATAGTAGATGAACTCAGAAACCAAAAATAAATAAGTAAATGGTTGATTGTCTCCAGCTTTCTGTCTACCTGGCAGTCCAGACGCGAGCCCCCCGGTGGCCAAAGGCCCATGGGCCACATGTTGGCCACCACTGGCTGATCGCATACTAACTGGTAAAGATTCAATCTGTGGAGCCTCCAACTGCCTCGTCTCCAGATACCAGATGTCAGATAAAGCCTTGGAACTCCAGATGAATAATGTATGAATCGTTGGTGAACTGATGCAGAGTCGTGTCATTTAATCATTACACTATTGAAGGCATGATGTGCCGCACGGCCACCCAACAACACCTGTCATGGTTTCTTCACTCATGGACTCATCTTCATTTTTTGGTGGGGAACACACAGGAAGGTTTAATAATCCTCGTGGTCATCGACAAGGAAAACCTCCCCCGCATACACTCATGTACACCCGAACCACTTAGACGCCTGTACTGTGACTCTGCTGCCAAGGGTGGCGTTTTATAAAACAGACGAGAAGCAGATCCAAAAATACGCTCAAATTGCCTCATTATTTATTTAAGCTCAAGAGAGAAAGGAAAAAAAAAACAGCCTTCAGCTTTTCTTCTAAATGTGTGCTAGTTTTGTGCCGACCGTTGCTATTTTCTACAGGGAATACTCAAGACCCATCCAAAGAGTTTTTGCAGCATTGCAGGGACTTGAGCAGTGAATTCAAGCCTTGGTCCAAAATCATCTTCATCTGCCTAATTAGGGCCCAAGCAGCGACCGCTGCGAGGTCCCTATTGTTTTTCGTTTGAATTATTATTATTATTATTATTATTATGATTTTGGGTACCTAAACATTTACGAAAACTCACAGAACTTTGCACACTCCTCAGGCCCGGCGAAAAATTTGATATTCTGACATTGTCATAACAACGTTAGTCTATAGCGCCCCCTAGCGTAGAAAAATAAAAACCAAGCCCGGCACATTTGAGCTAGAGCAACGAAAATTGGCAGGCACGTGTAGCACCCCGAGACGCACAAAAACGTCTATTGGGACCATGTAGCTAAAATGTACAGGAAATGAGCTATGAATTTTTTTATGTCCAATTTTGGCCTATTTTGGCACATTCACTGTGGTCATGCTTTTTCCCCCTCTGCAAACATTTTTCATCCAATTGACTTCAAACTTGGCATCATTTTCATCTCAAGACGTGAGAGAACAACTGGGCAAAAAGTCTTGCCTTTTCGAAATACTCTATGATGGGGGCCGGGCATCAAATATTGCCTTTAAAATTTCATTTGTCCAGAAAGAGCAAATGCTTAATAACTCCCATGTTCAAGCTCCAAAAAATCTCAAACTTCTCAGGCAACGTAATAGTCACGGCCTGAAAACATCTATATGATAAAATTCAGTTATACATATAGCGCCACCTAGTGGTAACAATAAATGTCATACTTTACATTTTTAGCTACTGCGCTGAGCTCGTTGAAGGGATCCAGTTGAAAATTGGTCAGAAAAGCCTTAAGATGTTGATCATGCCCCACACCGAATATTGTAACTTTTCGCCAAAGGGCGTGGCCGCTACGGTGACGCAAAGTCTAAAGATTTTTCGTGACAATAAAAGCTGCATTAACTTGACCGAGATGATCCTATCTTCTCAAAATTCCACACATTTGATGAGAGTCCAGCCTTAAAGACATCTATGACCTTATATTTCATTTTACTGATAGCGCCACCTAGTGGCAATATTTTCTCTTACGAATTTTCTTCTACGTTTTTCTCCAAACACGTTAACTGGACCTACATCATATTTGCTCAGATGAAGGTTTCGGCCTTCATGATGTCACAACACGAAGTTTGTGAGTTTTCGCGAATCGCTGTGGCCGTGGCTAAGCATTGTTCGCCAAGAAAACAACGCCAGTTTTGAGGGTCTAAACATGCGCAGAAACTCATGAAACTTGGCACACACATCTGGCCTGGTAAAATGAACAATATTTTATTGTTGATTGTGCTATTTTTACAAAAATGACTCAATAGCGCCCCCTAGAAATTTTTAACGAAGCAGCCCCGATTGTACGTTTAAGCAAGATCTACGAAAATTTTTACGTGTATGAGGGAGCCAAAGACCTACAAAAAAGTCTCTTGGACCCATATGCTAAAATGAACAGGAAGTGAGCTACGAATTTTTGAATGTCCCATTTTTGACGATTTTTGCACATTTTCAGGGGTCATACTTTTGCCCACTTCTCCTACACGTTTTATCCGACTGACTTAAGACTTGACCTGGACAATGCCAAGACCTGAGCCAGTAACAGACGGAAATATCTTGACTTTTGGAAATACTATATGATGAGGGCGGGGTATAAAAATTTGTGTTTCGCACTGACAAAGGATATGCTTAATAACTCCCCGGTACATGCTCCAAAAAATCCCGAACTTGACATGTATGTTTATCGTCAAGGCTTGAAGGTATCTCTATGACAACATTCAGTTATATATGCAGCGCCGCCTAGCCCTTGAGGCATGAAAAAAAAAATACCCCACTTACGGTATTTTTACTAAAATTGTAAACTCATTCTCACTGTGATAACTAAGTCATTTATGAATATTCTTTTACTTTCCACCACTCAAAATGTTCACTGGCATCAGACCAATCCAAACATAGGTATTTTTTATTTAGTTTTATTTATTTTTGATTGCCTCTATGGACGTTAAAAGCAGTATCGTGAATGAAGGATATGCTTCATAACTCCCCGGTACATGCTTCAAAAAAATCCCAAACTTGACATGTATATTTATAGTCAAGGCCTGAAGGTATCTCTATGACAAAATTCAGTTATAAATACAGCGCCACCTAGTCCTTGAGGCATAAAAAAAAAAAAAAAAAAAAAAAAAAAAAAAAAAAAAAAAACACACTTACGGGATTTTGTACAAAATTTGTGAACTCATTGTAAGTATTATAACTTAGTCATTTATGAATATTCTTTTACTTTCCACTACTCAAGATGTTCACTGGTATCAGACCGATCCAAACATATGTACTTTTTTATTTTGTTTTATTTATTTTTGATAGCCTCTATGGAAAATAAAAGCAACATCGTGCAATGAGTACGAGCGATGATGGGTATATATACTTTTGGAAAAAATACCAATCAGGTCAACTCATTCCCAAAAAATAAAAAAAAGAAGCTGATTTTTGCAGATCTTAACAATCACCAAAACAAAAAAATCCACATGTAAAGGTTTATCATGCCATGTTCAAAGAAATTTTGCTCCTAATGTGCCAGTACCCCAATGTGCGAGTACCCCAACGTGCAAGTACGTACCCCAACGTGCGAGGGCCCTTTATAGCTGCTCGCAGCTCTAGTTTTATTTTTGTTTTTTTGGGGTTTTTTAAAAATAAATTTCTCTGAGGATTTTGTCTCAAGCAACGGGCTAAATGATCTTTTTGAGAAAGAAAAAAAAAAAGAATCCCCCAACACTGATGTGGTTTTAGTAGCAGTCTTGCATCATCATGATCGTGATTGCGGCTGCCACTGAAAGCAAGTTGGGAGTGAAAAGAGGTCAGAATACTGCCTCTATACTCGCTTTTCAAGAAGAACTGAGCCCCGTTTAGATGGATTTGATGGGAACTTTTTGGATTCTGTAATACCAAACATCAGTTATTTTTGGTAAACCAAAACCTTTTGGCCTAGATGTCTATCGTATGCTACTGGACAACTTTTTCTGGAGGGTGGCAGGAGTTGTAAATTGAATTAGGGCTGGAGTGATTGAATATATCCATCCATCCATCCATCCATCCATCCCTCCATGCATCCAGCCATCCATTTTCTGAACTGCTTGCTCCTCACAAGGTTTGCGGGGGTGCTGGAGCCTATCCCAGCTGGCTTCGGCCAGTTGGCGGGGTACACCCTGCACTGGTTACGAGCCAATCGCAGGGCACACAGAGAGACGAACAACCATCCACACTCACAAGCACACCTAGGGACAGTTCAGAGCGCCTAATTAACCTGCCATGCATGTCTTTGGAATGTGGGAGGAGACCGGAGCACCCGGAGAAGACCCACGCAGGCACGGGCAGAACATGCAAACTCCACCCAGGAAGACTGGACTCAATCTTGCGTCCTCAGTACTGGGAGGCAAACGCACTTGCTAACCAGTCAGCCACCATTCTGCCCTTGTGGAATACTATCTACATAGAAAAGTGGAAACTACATCTCTGTCCTGGCTACTCAGTACAATATGGCCAATTCAAACAAGGTGTTATTTTCTTACTTTGAGCCAGAAACCTTTTCCCGCCTTCATTATATTTTTGTTTCCCGTCTTGTTCTCAGAAGAACCATTGAGCGCAAGTTTTAAATGGGACTGAGCTAGTCGGAGAAGATGATGCGTCGTTAGCATCTTCAAGAATGGAAGTCTTATTGATGTGCTTCAAGTCCTCGGGGGGGGGGCGCTCAAAGGACATTTGGGGTCTTTCATGCCTGACATAAAGGTGGCAGGAAACATTATTGAGGCTCCACAACATGATAGAGGTTCTCCCCCCCATCTCTCTCGCCGCTTGAAAGGCAAGAGTCTTCTGTCTCCACCCTTTGAGAGAGAAGCCTCATACTGTAATTGACTGAAATAGCTGCTCTTTTCTTCATGCCTGCTTTTTAAGGTAATTGCTATTTATGAAGTATTTATGGTCCATCATCTGCCGGTGTCAGCACTGTGTGTGCACTGCGAATATATGTGCAGGATAAAAAAAAAAGTTTTGTTTTTTTGTTGTTGTTTTTTTTGCATGCAGGAAGTGTGTCTCTTGTTGTGCCTGATTTGAGATATTCATGAATTCCACTGTCCTGCATGGGTGCACTTATATAACAGCGTAAACAGCCCCTGGGGGTTGGAGGTCCTCGTATTAGTCTGCAATATCAGCGACTGGGGTTGGTCTCCCTGACGTCTTTGATATAAATTTAAAAAGAAGCTGACTCTGCAGTTGCTAATTGAGAGGTGGTAGAATGCCGTTAAAGCATATGGTCAATAAAAGTAAATTGGATGGTGTTTATAGATTGCTTGAACAAGTGAAGGGGAAGGCGGGGACGTTGGTGCTTTGCCATCAGTTGCAATGGCGTTCATCAAGGTCCAAGTATGTTTTTTTTTGTTTGGGATTTGAGTCATCAAAATTGTAACTCGATTGCACACTTTTTTTTTTTACTTTTTTTTTTAGATAGACTCAAATGCACTACAGCAGAAATCAAAGTCCTTACTTTCGCAAGTAGTAAATAACCAGCTGTGACTGTCACTGCAGTCAAGTCACCAGCAATGGAAAGAAATATATTTGAAGGATCCTTTGAAATGGCAAAAATTGCCCTGAAATGGCTGCTTTAAACCAGAGAACGTCTGTTCATTTTCACCATGGATTTTTGAAACGTCTTATTATTCTTGAGATGTATTACACATGACTGACTAGTTCCAAGTCATTTGAAAGTCATTTGTTATGTTGTAATATTGCTCTCTCGGAACCGCAATGTTTCATCAATAAGGATATTTTGGTCAAGCAGTTGAGTTATTGAGGGTTTCGTGTTGGATGGTGAGTCATCAACTTTGCCGCCATGCTAATTAGGGCTCACATAAGATCAATTTTAGTGATGTCAGAGGTTTTGGAGATGCAGGAAAAAGCCAGAAAGCGCAAAATCCGAAAGAGCGGCTAAATCAAACACGCAGACTACATTCTTGGATAGTAAGATGTAGTGACATGCACTGATGGATTTGCTTCTGAGTTTTAGGTAATTATTACTTTTTTTTTTCTTTTTCTTTTTTAAACAAATAATGTTGAACACCAAATTTTACCACTTTTGCGTAGAGGTTGGCACTTCCGTCTCTCTGCCCAAATTTTTAGCAAATACTTTATTATACAAAGCCTTAAAAAAAAAATACATGGACTAAGCACCGACTGAAGCAGTTTTTCATTTGTCGACCCGGGTCAGTACAGACGGTCCGTGTATTTTTTCAAGGCTTCACGTCATCAAGCACTCTCAGAAAATGCGGGCATCCGTCAACAACGGGGCTGATGGAGAGACGAAAGTGCTTACCTCTGCTTTTGTGGTGCTCCAATGTAAAAGTTGACTGAAGTCTGAAGAAATACGTTAGTACATGTTTTCTTGTTATTAATACCTATTTGGTAACTTGACATGTAAAAGTAACTGCACACTCAAACCCCCAAAAATGTCAGAATAGTAAATACTAAAGTAAACAACAAATACCTTTAGAATCTATTTAAGTATACAGGAACAAAAATTATGGACTTCCTCACTTCCCATCACTGACGTCTGGTGAGCGGAATCGTAAGACAAACGCTAATGTCAAGGTTATTGTGGGAACAAAATAACACGTGCTCAGTGTTGTTCTTGCCGTTCCGGTTCTACACCGTTCGGGCTTTATCTCTCCCGCTGTGCTTATCCTACTCTACGGCTTTCTGTCCACATTGTGAGCGACGGAGCTAATTGTTCCTGCTCATGCATTTCTCTGCAGATTCAATTACACGCCACTCTGGACAGCATGAAAAAAAATGAGGGTGGGAAACCAGGGTCCTGCTATGTGTGGGAGAATGGAAGAAGAATGAAAAGGTGGAAGGGGAACATTAAAGAAGGGAATAAGAGTAGTCTCTTGAGTCATACATTTATGTAAGGGGAGGGGGGAAGTAAGACCTCTGGGGTATACATTTAAAAGCTCCGGGCTCGATGCTGGCCATTTGTGTGCACTATGCCACTATGCTTCCTTTTTTGAACCCCTTCAGCTGTGTAAATTTAATTTCGTGAAAGTTTCCATGGATGGTGGACTTGTTCTGATCTTGTCATTTCCAATTCTTTTTTTCTTTTTTTTTTAATTGCCATTGTTTGGTTGTTTGTTGTTGTTGTTTTTTTGTTTTTTGTTTTGCTTTGAATTACGAGCAATTAGCATCAGTTTGTCAGATAATGAACAATTTTACAAAAAAAAAAAAAAGCTTCAAAAAATTGTACATGTAGACAGCTTGACAATACTCACAAGCATGTATTCTTTATCCTTTGCAAAGATGGGCTAATAGTACCACAGCTCAATGAGTCCCTTGGCAAGCTCTTCTTCGTGTGTCTCTGTCTGTATGATATTGCCCCAAGTGGTCAATTTATGCACACCGGAAGGGGCAGCACAATGTCCATCAGACTGGAGTAAAAAATGTGGCAAGTTTCATTTTTTATGTTCAATACAGTATGTTTTTTTTTAAGTAAAATAGTCACATTCTAGAAATAATGACCTCAATTATATTTTGACCCAATTTTTTTTTTGTTTCTTGCCTTAACCATCTAATCAGCTCCATAAATGGATGATTTAATTCTACCACTGAAAGGTAATTATTAATAAATATAATCAGTATTTGGTTCAGTTAACCATTAACAGTTATTTTAGGAAGCTGACAATATTATTGTTTTTCTGATTAACAAGCAAATTACAATTTTTCTTTTTTTTTCTGGGGGATTATACGTGGTCATGGAAAAAATTAGATATCAATTGGCTGGACAAGAAAAAAAAATGGGGTCCTGATAATATGTTGAAAATGTCATTGTGCATGTGAAGTGGAATTTGAAGGGTTAAAAAATTAAATTCGGTGGATACAAGTTCATGTCGTAAAAGAAGCAACAATTTCATAAATCTGAGAGTATAGACCTGGCCTTGTTCAACTGAAAGGCAAGTAAAAATGGGACGAGGCCTGAGGGTTAGCACCCACCACCCCCCACCACCCACCCCTCGTCCCCCGCCCCATCCCCTTTATAATGATTGGTGCCGGCCTCCCAAATAAGAAGATTAGCTTGCGCCTGAGCCAGGCCGGAAATAATGTGCCCCCACCTTAGCCGGGCTGCGGTTTGACACAGCAGAAAATAGGCTGCGGAATAAGAATGGAAGCTCATTCGTCTGCGTCGCCATTGTGTCAAATTGGACGTGCGGTACGGCGTATCTGCGCCAGTTCACGCCGCACTCGTGCGCACGTCGGGAATACACGAGCAGGGGGCAGCGATAGCGTGGAAAATGAAGTGCCGCCGACTGTAACGCGTTGCGGTAATTTATTTCCTCCTGCTTATATCGAGCCTGTTACTTTGGAGCGCGCGCGCAGAAAATGGCCTCTTGTTATTGTAGCTCTTGATCAGGCGCTGATAGGTCAAGACGACCGCTCCGAGCGAGGAATATTGCGAAACGCTGTGTCTCGACTGTAGGGCACGCTCTCCTTTTGTGCGACGGGATTAAAGCATCCATCTTGCTCGCCCGCTTCTCCTCGCTAATGGTATTAGGAAAAGGGTGGATAGGTTTCAGGGGTTCTGTTAAGGGACATCTGATACGGGCACCGGCTGATTCAATTAAGTAAAGAGCAAGGCTGGAAGGGAATGAGTACATTGCGTAATAGCCTCCAGAGTGAAGCATTTTAATCTGTAAAACACAGACAAACAAAAAAAAACACAAGTTATACTCTCATTAGCAAAGGACTTTTAAAGGGTAAAAAAAGAATGGATATACCTTGGCGGTTATTTGTCAAAACATTACATAGATGTACTTTGGTTTGGTTATTGTGAGAGCAGTTATAGAGTATTGTGTAGTATGCCGAGTCGTCCAAATGAACTGCTATGCGCCACGGTCATGCAATAACGAAAGTGAATTTGAGCAATGCATCAGAACATGTCCAACATGAGCACAAACCAAATTGTTAGACTTCCTCTTTGTTATAGAGCTATTTGGTCAAGCTGTGACCTTGTGCAGTCAAATCCTCACATGTCAACGCCATGCCTTCACGCATTGACGAAAACTCCAATTTTTCGCACAATGTATATACTGTAGTCACCTGTCTTTCATGTATCAATATTTCAGATTTGGTAAGAATCCAGTATAATTTTTCGGACAAGTTCCATCTTCAAAGCCTTCAAACTTAAAACATTTGGTCAACTCTGACCATGTGAGTTATTAAAAAAAAATTGGCGTTGTGTGGCGAGTCGTCAAACGGCAGCATGAAAAGCCCACATTATTCTCAATTTAGCGTCATCCATCCTTCTAAGTGTGGCAAGTTTGGTAGCGATCAGACAAAATTGAGAACATATTTCTCTTTGAGAAACCCCCGGAAATGGTCAACAATGGCCAACTTCCTGTTTGTTTTTCCAACATGGGTTGTTTTAGACTTCCTTAGGCACGGGGGCTGTTATTTATCACAAAACAGGCCAATTTAGGGACGCTACCAACAAAAGCTTTGAAGTACTACTTCAAGAAGTCATTACCTATGTACACACAAGACAAACCAAGACCAATCAGTTTTGCAACTATAATGACTCACGTCATTATTTTTCCCACTGTCTGTCAAATCCAGCCAATAGCGGTACAGTCAGACCACACTGGCAGGCAAGACTTAATTAGAAACCCAAGTTGCAGAGACTTGAAGTTATGCATGTCGACTGATTGAATTGAATCACAGAGTTTCTAATCGGGTTTGTCATTTTACAAACTTTCAAACCAACTGGAACTGAAGCATGTGTTTTATAACACGGTTAAAACAAACTACGATGTTTATTTTTCCTCTAGTAATGCGCTCCCTGGCTGTTAGCTGTGGTAATAATAGCAGTCTTACGGTGCCAGAAAAGCATTAAACCTGTAGATTTTTTTATTTATTTATTTTTTTTTTTGTCAGCATTAACAGTTTTCAAGGTGCGAACCAGCGGAAATGTAACAGAAAGTGACGGGAGTATTTCTAGTCGATCTATGTTTGGGTATGCCTTTTGTCAAGAGCGGCTTAACACCTAAAATAGGCTTCCACAACCCACAGGCAATCTGATATCTTTATGTTCTCCCATATGACCTTCCCAACTGAAGTATCTTTTCTCCAACTTCCAAGGTCACCTGGTTCACAGGCACGAACCGGCCGCCACTCCTGTTGATGGATGCATCTTAAATTGGAGGAAATTCAAAGCATTCAAACCCGAAAGAGAGACGGCTTCACTTGAATGCCCCTCGGCTAGATTTCTTATGCATTAGGACTTTCATAGTGTGAACCCCAAATCAGTTTGTCCACTTCCTCTCCACTCCGGCACAGTCGAGTGGGCCGCCTATCGTGCCGCTCTTTGGTGTCTCTTCGCACCAGCAGGTCCCAACGCTGTCTGGAGCCATTGGGTTTCCATTACCGCAAATCCATTCTGCTCATTTAAAATTGATGCTTGTGGACCTTCGCTTGACCTCCTGAGATAAAGGGGGCCCCAAGTCTTTTCCCTTTTAAAACACCTCAAGGATTAGACTCAGAGCCCCCCCACCCTGCTTATCGCTCTGTGTGATAATATTTGAGTGGATGGAAAATGTATTCTTGATTGCTTCAGATTTGATTTTTCTGATTTGAGATGAGTACCGGCACTTTTTTTTTTTTTTTTAGTTGGCTGCTGAAATTGTTTTGTATTGTAGAGCTCATCAGTTTACAACAAAGGCGACTACCTGAATTTGTAGGCAAATTGGAAACAACCATAGTTTGTCAGTGAATTTGTAGTAGTGTCGTCATTTCAGTAAATCTTGGTATGGAAAATAAATACCTGACAATCCAATGGAAAAAGGTTAGGTTTCATTCTGTTGCCATAGTCATTGTAGTTCCTGCCGTTGCAGCTGGTGGTAAAGAGTTTCTGAAAAATTGTAAGAACTGTACGATAAGGTATTGTTGTGTAATGCCGTAATCTATCACTAACCTATTCTAGCGCAGTATTAAAGTCATAATTGCAACAAATGTTTGTGTGGGAACTTCTGTGGCATAAATGAAAAAACAAAAAACAGATGCAAAAAGTAAGCACGACAGTTACTGAGTACACGTGACGAGTCATGACATTCTAATTTCGATGTGCCAGCTAGTTCATGCTAGTTCATTGCACGCCTTTGGAACCTGAAACGTCAGATGTCAGTACACCTTAGGGGTGTTAAAAAAAAATCGATTCGGCGATATATCGCAATACTACATCGCGCGATTCTCGAATCGATTCAATTAAAAAAAAATCGATTTTTTTTTTTTTTTTTTTTTTTTTTTTTTTTTTTTTTTTTTTTTTTAAGAGCTCAGAATTGTTCATTCGGTAGTCTTACCGATTCAACGTCTTATCATCATTGCCTTTTTTTTTTTTGTGTGTGTGTGTGTGTGTGAATCAATTTTTAAACTTCCATTTTTAATGGAAAAATATTCAACAAAACGTCTGACTTCGGGTTAGGATTCACACCGTGAGCATGGAAGAATGTTATATGAACGGAACATTAAGCCTTAATATTTTATTTTAATGCTGTTCAAACATGAAACAGATTACAACCTCTATAAGACTGAAATTTCAGATAAATAAATAATACATTTTCATATAAATCTTACACTCTACAAGCTTACTGATTAGTATTTTCTAAATTTGAATGAAAAAAAATCGCAACAATCGACTTATAAATTCGTATCGGGATTAATCGGTATCGAATCGAATCGTGACCTGTGAATCGTGATACGAATCGAATCGTCAGGTACTAGGCAATTCACACCCCTCGTACACCTGCTTGGAAAGTCTTGTAAAGACTTATGAAGTTGATGTTGAGGGATTCAGATTTGACTAAAGTTCTACTCCTTAACAGGGGTAGGGATGAGAGTGTCAACCGATGAACCGCAATCAAATTGTAATTGTCGTTGCTACCGTATTTGGCGTCACAGAGAGTAGGGAACGAATAAAGAACACGACTCAGATATCAGACATTCACATATGTTATGGTGGCATGAAACACGGCGGCAGGCAGCCCAGGTGACTTTTTTTTTTTTTTTTTCCCCGCACTTGAAGACAACCAGGGAATTTCGTTTGAGACTGTCTGCCAGAGACAAAAGTGCACTCCGTTTTGCTCCCATTGCTTTGAAGACACATTCCATTCTGCACAGCTTATTAATTCTTAATGATCAATGAATCCATCATAATGACTATTACCAGTGTGGTCCATCCTTTTAAAATTTCTTCTCTTGGAGCCTCATTAAGCCCTGGCCACAACTTTATGCTATTTTGAGGGGATTTTTAAAGAAATAGAAAACTGACTCGCATACAGTATATAGTATACATTTTTTTTGACAGTTTCTTGTACATGCTGTTTTATTTCCAAACATTTAAATTCTCAGTGAATCAAGTGTAAACATAACTGAAGCAGACGAGAAATCGTTTGTCCTTTTGCTGTTACAATCTCTGAAGAATGTGTCAGGACATTTGGCCTAATGGTTTTTAATGAACCTCAGCTTATGAGCACAATCATTTGTGTAACATTGAGTGTACACAATCCGCCAGATGGGACTGCAAACAAGCTCTAGCATTCAAAAATTATTTGGGGTAAGAAGCAGCTTGGCGCATAAAGTTTGACTGTCACGAGCGGGGCTTTATTGTGTTGACTTGTTTCTCCGGCTGCTTCTATCCGGTGCGGTCAAGGCAAGCGCACTTGTTTGAAGTGGCTGTTGGTGGAGGGAGGCTACAAAGCGGGTTTCTCGGCCTTATCGGCAGGACAGACCCCGGCGTCCTAATCGCTGTGTCCCAGAGACCGCCAGAGGTAAAACCGAGCGTGGATGGGTGAGCAGCATCCAAGAAGAGAGGGAGAAAAAAAAAAGAAAAAAGAAAGAGGCATATTGTAAAGGAGGGAGGGGCTGCAATGGGAATGGGGAGAGAGAGTAGGGGGGATAGGATATGTTTATACCTCTTAGGTTACATCAAGTGACAACCGCATTACAGCTCAGCGCATAACAGAGCAAAAATGCTTTTGGTGAGAGAGGCCGGTTTATAAACAGTCCTGCAAGCAAGTCTCTTAGCAACCACATGGTTGGTTGGAAGCGTCCTTCGGAAGTGCTTGGAACAGCAAGTGAAAATGTAGCCTCTGTCTAATTTTAGGTCACTTAATGAATGTGCAAACTAATCACGCCATAACTGACCTTTTGCTTCACACTTGTGGAAAGTTATTCTTCGCGAGACAGTCTGACAGTCGCTAAATGAGATGAGAACTGAATAGATTCCAGGTCTCCGCCAAGGCCAAACAAACTCAATTTGTATCAGTTCTGGGAATCATATGAGGTGGCTTTAAATATAAAAAGAACATATTTGTCAAAAGTTGTCACTCTTTTTTTCAAAGTTTTGTGGAAACTAGCCAAGATTTTAGGACTAGTCCTCAGTGGTACCCCACATAGACCTCTGGCATGATCGACGTAAACGCTCTTTTGCAGCAACAACTGGTAGCCCACTTACAAATTAGTTGGACCGCCCCCACCTCAAATTTGGATATGATGCTTTGTTTTAGAGATTTTAGGTCTGGCATGGGTTGAGGCTGGACCAGAAAAATAGTGTCTCAGTGGTGTTGAGGCTTTGGAAGGTTTTCTGGGACAGCCTGAAGGATTCAGGGTCCAATGTCCAGTCATGACAGTGTGCAATAGTCAGTCACCAACTAGCTACGTGACAAAAATGGAAAATCTCCCAAAAAGGACATGTACCGCACAATGACTCAACATCATCTTGTTATATAAGGATATGTTAAGCACAAGAATGTTGGTACATGTTGCTCGTTTTGTTCCGAACAGGAAGTGTGACCCTGTCATTCAGTAATGAAATGACATTACGATCGTGTGGAAGCCACCGGAATACAGGTAGGGTTGTTAACCCAGAGCTGATTGTGATACGCTGTGTTCCATTCTCCACACTTGATTTAGCGGCGTGACTTGTTTAAAGGAAAGACAATTGGATCGGGTCCTATTGATAATTAGTTTTTAATGTGCCACACTCGTCATGTCCAATTTCATGCCCCTTAGGCAGCTGATCACAGATTTAATCAACACATTATTGCTCGCTATACTTAAACTTAGGGGAGAGTGGTTGAGGGTTGCAGGAGTGTCACCTGCTGGTTGACGTTTTGGAGGCCATTCTTTCAGTTTGTCCCTTTATGCAGGCATGCATAAAACCTTGCCTTACAAACAGTCATGCAATCAAATATAAATTGAAATACGTCCCTATAGTGTGACTCAAGCATTGAGACATGATATACTAATAAAGGCGAGCCCGCTTATGTAACAGTCATCTCCGCAGTGGTCAGAATGTCTTCCACTCTGCCCGGATGACTCATGTTTAATGCATCTCCGCCGTCCTCGCCACTTTACCTCCACTCTGCCGACCGCCGGCTGGGGCGGTATAGTGAAAGCTCCCACAGGTCTCACAAGGAGGCAAAGTGGCGGGTATTTTTGCACCTCATCCGCATTGACTTGTAGTCCATGTCTTGTTTTACGGCTGTGGCAAAGAACAAACTTTCCAACGTGGGTGGGTGAGAGTGGTTGATATTCGCGCCGGCCACTCCATTTGGTTCACCAATCCAATGTAGAGACTGACTAGGATGAGGTTCAGACTTGCTGTACTTAGTCAGGTTACGTCGCCACTGCAGGAACGAAATTTCATTGTCAAACAAAGAAAAGAAAGTTAGACTATAAATGTGTTTAATATAGTGTTTCTTAATCTGGGTTCGGTTGAACCACAGCGGTTCGGTGAGTCGGTCTCAGGGGTTCGACCTATCTGTGCTACAGGGAATTTGGTGTGCTCATTAGTCAACTTCAGGCTGTTGTGATGGATTTCTTTATTGTTGTAGTCCCTAAATACTATGTAGAATAAAAAAAAACGAAAGTAATATATGCAATATGAATTCACATGTATATTGGAAGACATGGTGTCCCACAGGGTCCAATTCTAGGTCCACTGCTGTTTTCATTGTATCTCCTGCTCCTGGGTTCCATCTTCAAAAAATAGTGGTTTATTTTCCAGTGAATGTGCATAAGAAACTGGTGATGTTCACTACCTATACCAAGGTTAAGGACCACTGGTTTAATATTTCATGGACTTATTCTAATCTGTCAGCAAAGTTTCAGAGTATACACTTTATGCTCTCTATTTACGGTATATGTGCCCTGTGGGATGTTAAAGCGTCAAATAGTGACATTTGCTTCCATATAATTTTCACAGCACTCCTAATGTGCCACCAATTCAATGGAGCCACAACCCCCCCTTGTGCTCCTTCCTCATTTCCAACCCCTCCGCACAATTCCCGCCTCTCAGCCTCGCTCGCTCTGCTAATTGCAATATCACCGTGATTGAACATTGGCTGAAGTTGAAGAGGAAATAGGTTCTCTCATCAAGAGCCGCTGCGTAGTTGGTGTCCCGATGCCCGCTTGGCAGCAAGACTCTCGTCGCCAACGCGGGCCAAGGCTGTCGTTTGGCTCCAGGGCTGGATTCCATACAGACAATAATGAGCCATACGAGTGAGTTTTCAAGTAGTGGGAAGTCATGAAGAACACATTCTTGGTTCCTCTACCTAAGTGTTATTTTTTTCAGCTATCTGTAATTTACTTGAGGATATATTTATCACACTACTTAGTCAGCACTTTTTGCAAAGGTATCTGTATTTCCACTTATTCAAAGAAGAGTTCTGCCACACTGCCAACATTTTTAATATTCGTCTGTGACAATATAAGAAGCATTTTCCCTGCGCAGTCTTGAAGCTATGTTATGTCAAGATGAGGTTTTCATCTTGACTCTGACATGTGGACGCTCCACAATGTGGTGTGTGTCCACACGTTCATGCTGAGGAGCGACGTCTTTTTTTTTCTTTTTTTTTTTTTAAAGTTCCATCTACTCTGCCTCAATTTCATGCTGTTAGTTCAAAAAATGGTGCAATAATGTGAATGTTCACTTTGGAGTTATACGCGACTCTTTATTAGCAGCCTTTTTTTCCCCCCCGCTTACATTCAAAGGTCAACGACCGCCCATCTCGCTAATAAGCTTTTAATGATGAACCATTTGCGTTTTCAGTGGCGAAACAGCATGGAAGCGCGTCCCTCCCTCCTGCATTTACTTTTCTTTATATGTTAGCAGCGCAAGCCTCGATCTCGGGGCAAATGATAATAAATCTCTGGATGCTAACTTTCCCTTTCTGTTTTTCTCCCCCCCTCCCCTCTCCTTCCCTCTCTTTCTACCACTCCAGGAGCTGCACAGATTCCAGGTAGGTCCAGTCCAGTAATTCTACTGTCATTTTTGTTTCAATAATTATAACTTAACCTACTAGGTATAAGGCTTATCTTACAGAAATAGTGGTGTTGTATATTGCTACTGCTACAACGGTTCTTTCATAGTTCTTTCATAACACTCATCATATGATTGTAATTTATAATTTAACATGAATTGTTGTCACTGTGTTTCTTGGTATTAACAGGTAGGTTATGGCTCACTACTGCTCGTATCGTAAAGCTCCACGTACGCATTCTAGCTCCGGTAGGACAAATGGCTGATGAAAATAAATAGAAATATGTATTTCCTCAGGCAGCAAATCAAGTCATGCGGCCTCTCTAGCTCGGCTTCCCCACTCCACCGAGCTTTTTAATCTAATTAGCGGGACCGGTGACAGTTATTTATATGTGCATGAATTAGACTTGAAAAGCCAGCCATCTCCCACGTGAGCCACCCCCCCACCCCCATCCCAGACACACTCCCCATCACCCCTTGGCTTGATTGGACTGAGACCAGTCCTTCACGGGCCAGCTCTCAGTCATCCGATTGCCGGGTGGTCGGCTGTGACAACTAAATCATCAACTAAGGCTGGATTGCAACACTTACCGTAATTTTTTTTTCTCACTAGTACATATATAATACATGGTGTACATGTATATAAAAATATACAGTATATAATGATATATAAAGTTCAGTATATAATATACGGTAATACAGTATACGTTATATTGTACAGTGTCGGTTTTCCATGAATGTCCGAAAGTGTCTTTTTGGGGGGGCAACAGTTAGACTTATTTGTAGCTCAATTGCATATACAAGGTAGCTCAATGTACCTCACATACTGTAAGTAAAAGCACAATTTAAAAGCAGTTACAGAGTTACACATTTAAAAAAAAAAAAAAAAAAGTAAAGAAATGAACAAATTGTTTATGAAATAAATGATGGCAGCAAATTATTATGCCAAGTATGGTGTAAAAATAAATGCTGTTTACAAGTGATGTTGGGGTGTGCATTATACTTGGCTATTTATTTATGGAATATTAGCATGTTATAATTAGCATGATTTTCAAGTGAGTCCTATCCAGTATTGTGTGCAAGCATTTACCGACCAACCGGAACAACTACTACATACGTAAGCGTCAATATTGGAAAGGAACAATGCCATGAACTCACCTATTCAGAAAAGATTGAACTTTACGTCAAGGCACCACAGTATTCATTTTGAACATTCCCCGACAGGCTAACTCAGAAGTCACTAACCGTTTTGCACGAGGGCTACTTCTTTTGTAACAGTACTGACTGATTAATGCCAAAGGCTACCTCTTTGATACGCACTTCTCAAATGACAAATATCTTCAAATTATTATTATTATTATTATTATTATTATTATTATTATTATTATTATTATCATGTTTTTATGTGAAAACACTGACCATGTAAATAATTTTTCACAATAATTAGAAAAGGAATAAATGCTGCATATGCAACACTTTTGATTGTTTTACATTTTCAAATGATCGCCTCTACAGCACTCCTAGAAAATCACAATGACCCACTCATGTGGTCCTTGGGTGCTTGGGTGACCCCTTCGCAAACTCTTATCCAATCTTTCTTTCAGGGTCATCTTTTCCTCTGAGACATTTTTCCTTTTATTGCATCGAGCTCTTCTCACTGGCACTTTGGGAGAAATATGACAACAAAAAACTGGATAAGAAAAAGGATTATTCATGAATTTCATGCATCCGTGTTGCATACAAATGAAAAACGAGCGCAGCGAGGCTTACAGGCGATGCGGCCGTCCCCGTTTAAATGGATTTGATACCGTTCTTTGTTTTTTTTGTGTGTAGAAACAATGCAGCAAGACATTTACTCAGTGCTCCCTGAGTTTACCTGTCACGACAGACAACTGCATCCATGTTTGCTGAGCAATAGACGTCAGAATGCCAGAGGATGGAGGATGCAGGGGGTGGGGTAGTGTGGGTTTACACGGCACCTTATCCATGTGTGCACAGAGCTTCTTTCTAAACACACAAACACATGCACGCTCAGACACGCATACATAGCTCAATCAATCACATGTATGCAAACACAAAAGCATGACAGTGCGGCAGATTTCTAGATTTCATTGAAGAAGGAAAAACATGAATGTTGAGTTGAATATTACTCATCCACATGAGCCAAACCATTAAAAAAAAAAACAACGTACAATAAAGCAAATACCAACAAACTCCCATTCCGAATGTTCAATGAAAAGAGCCCTTTGTTCGCCAACCTATTTTAGTCAGGGCTGTGGTAAACTACATTTACCCCAATGATATTTGAAGACCCGGTTAAGTGAATTTATGTTCATGTTTGAACATAATTGCGGAAAATGTCTTAAGACAATAAACTATATAGTCCTCATTAGATGAGATGGTTAACCGACACAATTTTGTGTTATCAACAAGGAGGGAGCTTCACACAGAAATGTAAACACGTCTGACTATGTTGTTGAAGTGCAAGGACATTGAATCTTGAATCATTTGAAAACAGCATCTGTGCTGAGTGCTGAGAAAAGGACACTCTGCTCCAAAAACTTTTGACAAACCAATATGGATTTCATTAGCTGGTCTCTAAGTGCGTTTGACAAAATCTTTTCTACGATGAGACCTGGACCTACTCAACGTTCATGTCCAAGTGGAACTCACATGTCTGGATATGCTGAAGATTCCTGGGCTAAGTGGAGATCATTGTGTCTGACGCCTTTGGAGATTGAGGACGTGGAGGACGTATACCTGCTGGCTGTGCTGGTGGTTATGCTGATGCTGCTGGGGATTGGATCCCACTGGCTGTTTTGTACGCTACGCAAAATGTCTGATCGCCAGAAGAATGCAGAGGGAATGGCTGAGGCCGCCCTGAGAGCCATCACTGGCGTGCAAGCCGGCCGAACTAAGGCCTGTGATGACACTTCTCTGGTGAAAAACGACCTTGCAGCACTCAACCTTGCCATGAACGGAATGAGGAGAGACATGGCCAAAAGGTTGCTTGAACTGGAGAAAAAAGTCGCGATGAACCAAAATCGTGATGAAGACGGATCTGACTGAAGGAGGTGTCGGACACGTGGTTTTCACTATGCCCAGTTATCTAAAGCTGCTGGACTGTGATAATCCACATGGTATTAATCAACAAGTGATCAACAAACTATTGGAACGAATCTTCTGTCATGAACTACATGCGATCAAATCACTGGTGAAGATGAACTGATTGAACTTTCAATAATCCATTTGCCTGAATCAAAAGTCTCCGAATGTAATCAACTGGATAATTAACTTCATGGACTTGATGAACTGAGTGAAACTTTATCATCTCTGTTGATTTTTATTATTTTTGCTTGATTTTTTTATTTTGTCCTAGTTTAGTATGGGGGCGGGAATTTATAAGCTTTATGCTTCTTCCTGCCAGCCCTTTTTCTTTTCGGTTATTATATGTCAAAATTGTATGATGTAATGTTTGATTGCCACAATGCTGTCCGAAAGGAAAAATGAACAAATAAATCAAATCAATATTGAGGTTACTTGGTCATTTTTACTAGGCTCAAGCCTGTTTGCTCACAAGCTAGCTGGTGACTAGCGCCTCTCGGTCTTGATGGGATGTATTGCAGCTAAGGTTCCCTGACTATGGCTTGAGGGCCACTTTCCAAAAAACGCAAAGTAACTAGAAATAGAATTGCTGCTAAATTCAAAGCACATAGTTTTCTTCGTAATTGTTTGCTCTACTAATTAAAGCATTTGTAAAGTGAACATAGAGTATGTCTTGGAAATGTTATGTTAAATGCTTTCCACGCCATGACAGGAGTTGCTAGCCAGTAGCTAGTTTGTGAGCTAACATGTTTGTGACTAATAAATAATAAATAAGTCACTTACAATTGTGCCCGATAACCACTTATGTGAACAAAGGCACTCAGGTTCTTTCAAACTGTAATGCGGGGTGACGTTTCGTGACTCACTGGGCACTGTTTTAACCGCGCACAAAAAGATGTGGAAAACTGAAATGGTGAACAATAGTTAATGCTATTGTTCCACAACTGAATACTACATAGCAGTCCTCAGTGCCTCGCATATATTCAGGAATTATCTTCAAACATCTGTAATGTATTTAGAAATAAATCCCTGTGTTCACTTTACAGGGTCTTTAAAGATCGCAACTTTTGCAAAATCCCAATATTCCCCAGATATCACAAGCCTGGAAGCTAGTGGTTGATATACAGCCCCTTGCACCCCTTTTTCTTGATTACAGAGTAAGCGAAAAGAGCATTTTCTAGGGGGGAAAAAAAACACTCAAGCGGTGTTCCGGTGTTACATTTTTCCACTCTGTGTGCGAGTGTGTGAAAAGATTCCCCAGTGCTAATCGATGGAGGTGTGTGAAGGAGGAAGTCAAATGGCAGTTTCACTAACACGCTATGACTAAAGCGACTTCTCAAAGCTCCAGTGACGCGCCCCCCACCCCCATTAAAAAGAAAAAAAAGAAAAAAAACAGGGAAGCTGCGGCTCTGCGAAATCACTTTAGCTCGCATTGACAGCTTGTCCAATGCGGTTACACGAGCAGCAAAACCTGATTTTTGTGCGTTATCCCCCAGCAGGCCTCTGACACGCCTCCCAATTTGCCAAAAATACACTTGCTGTATTTTCCTCCGGGTGTCCTCTCCCGCAGGACCGCTGACAGCGTCCGGGAGCACATTGTTGTTGACCGCTAATTAGCGCAAAGCCCCGCTGTTCGCATCCCACCTCCGTCCTGTCACCGTTGTTTATTTGGCCCATTGCAAGCGTCTGGACGCGTTTAAAAACACAAGGTAGCGGACGCCCCGCAGCAACCCGCCTCCGCCTGTAACCTTCAGTTGGACGCCTTGAAAAGCATTTTGTAGTTTATTAGCATATTATCATAACCGCATGCCCGCCTCCGCCGCCCACCTCCCATGAAAAGTGACATGCAGTCCGGAATATTAAAGACGGCCCTGCTTGTTTCAGGAGGGCCGACGGGGGACGCTGATTTGAATCGGGTTTGTTAAGCCGTCCATTCTTATCTGTCAGCATCTCGAGATGCAATTTCAGCCCCTTCCTTCGTCACCCACCCCGTCTCCTAAACAGAAAGGATATTTAGAGGTGCTCGACGATGGGTGCAACCCAATTAGGGATCCGCGTTTCGAGCCGTCAGATTGTTCGGTTGGCTTCTTGGAAGGCCACTGCCACTTGGAATCGGCGCAACGTGAATGATAACATCGTGCTTCATCCCTCCTCCTCCGGTCGTTAATTCTCACTCCTCCCCTCTCTGCTCGTCGAGAATAAGTGAAAAAAGACTGGCAACTATTAACTTCAAAGAGGCAACTCGTTGAAAACTATTTTAATCCTATTTTTGTGTCATTTTTTAATTTTTATTTTTCTCTTAACAAACAGCTCCGCTCCTCCGCTTTTAGATTTTTTTCGCAAGCCCAAATAGTTCTGGAGCTACGGAGACTTGGAAAACCATGCGTCATTTCCTGTCTCCTGCGTCACTCTCCTCTATGACACAGTGCTTGCCCCTACTCCATAAATGAAAATCTGCCATAACATAGAGAAATACCTACCATATGTGGTATCGATGCAAAGCTCCGCTTCTCCGCTTTCAGAATCCGTTGAAATTACTTTGCTCTTACAAACAGTTCTGGATTTACAGTGATTTGAAGTCACTCCCCTCTGACGCACGACTTCCTCATTCTTCACACGTGACATTCTGCCATGTACCGTAATGTATGAAGTATTGTCGTAAAGCTCCGTTTCTCTGCTAGCGGTAACAGTTCAGGAGTTACTGTAATTTGAAAAACATGCATCATTTGCTGTCGGGAACGACAGGTTCATATTTGATGGGTTAATAGCAGAGGCCCCAGAACTGAACCCTGTGGAGCACCATGCCCTCCATTATACATGTAAATTTATGTTGCACGTTTGTCCGACTACGTTCTTTCTTTTTTTGATCGACATATTATGAAGGAACTAGACTAAGTGCAATTTCTGGAGAAATTGCGTGGGAATGCTGAAAGCTGAATGCCAATAGATGAATGCTAAGCTCAATGTTTATGAAGTAAATTGAAAGATAAATTGTGTGAAAATTAGAAGATAAATGGATAAAAAGAACTGATCAGTATCACTGAGCTGGTAGTGGGCGTGGAAAGTGGGATTTGGACAAAGTTCAATGTTAGTCCCATTGAAAATGAATGGGGAAAAGTTGATATTTAACGTCAAATTGTGCGAGTACTGTAAGTAATGTGGAATCAGACGATATTTACCCCGGAATGCGTGAATTTTTGAAGCAAGTTGAAATTTTAACGGTGTAAATTGGAAGTATTATGTGGGAGTTGTGCAAAAAAGGCGATTAGAATAAAAATCCAAATAACATGTGGGATGCTTTCACCATTCCCACAATGAGAATAAGAAATGCATGTAAATGTAGCATGATGACGTGCAGCCAATGATGGCCAAGTGGGGTGTATCATCGCGAATCATTTGAGTCGAGTGTGTGTCTTGACTAGTGATAGACCGGTATGTTTTTTTTCAAGGTCGATACTGATACCGATTATTAGTGGTCAAAGGAGACCGATAACCAATATTCAGTTGCAATAAAAGAGAAAATATTAGCATCAAAATAAAAACAAATAAAATTAAAATGATTTCTTTTCATTTTAAACACATAAGGAATTGACAGTTTTGTTTAAAAATTCTTTTAAAAAAAAAAAAAAAAAAACTGCTGTGAGCTTCCAGGATCATCAGTGAGTGTTAAACTAAATTAAAAACTACTCAAGTAAATAGTTCCCTAAAGTTTTCTACTGCAATTAAGTTTTCCAAAATTTCAACATAATTTCTTAATTAATTTATTTTATTTTTTTAATATAAAGCGTAGGATAGCATCTTTTTTTATGAAGTGTAAATTTAAATTACCACCTGTATGTCACTGAGCCGCAAATGTAGCGAATTTTGTCAGGCTACTTGACGTGACCTTTGTAAAAGGTTTCAAAAAGATCTTCGCGGACAGTGAAAAATTGTTTGAATATATTTGAAATATCTTTGCGACAAGTAAAAACTGTCTGTGAACAACTTTCAAATCCTGATGAAAACTCTTAAATTTGCTACGTTTGCAAGCATTCGCCGCTCAGTGAGATACCAGTTTTATCGGCTTTCAGATTTGTAAAAAAAAAAAAAAAGCCGTAGCCGATGCCGATATTTCACAAAATGCCAAATATCGGCACCGATGATCAGCCCGGCCGATAATTGGTCTATCCCTAGTCTTGACCTTCGCAAAACCCCTGAGACTGACCCACCGAAGCCCTGCCATTGGATTCAACCCTGCTTAAGGAACCACACAAATTCACACAAGGTCTCGTCACAAAACTCATGGAAAGTGACACCAACCAAGCACGGCAGTGTCAAATTCCAGCCTTTGCATTTGATCATATTAGGATTATATTGCAAATGCAAGTAGTGGCTCAGCCCTAAAGGTCCTGGTAGGAGTTGCAAGGTAAGGACGGGTGGTAGGATGCATGGCGGTCGGTGTTGCTAATGATGTAGAAAATGGAGGGTCATGTTGGAGTCGAGACCACCTGAGTGGTGGGCGGGTGTGAGTGTGTGTTTTCATTTTCTATCGCCATGCTTGAGTCACGTCACGTGTTGATGGCACACGCCTCCGAGTCAGGTGTGAACGCATCCAACAGTGTTTTAATGCGTCGGAGAAGACGGCATTCACGGAAGGAAAATGGGGGAGATGGGGCGGGACCCGGATAAACAAAAGTACGATGGAAGAAGTGGGGGGAGGCAGCTGGAGGACACTGCAGCATCTCGCCCCCCCCCACCCCCGTCCCTCTTATCATATCCGAGCGCTACGGGGCGTCTCTCCTTGAAGCGCGTCTTCACTTTGCGGGGCACGGGCCTGATGAATAAAGCAGTACGCGTTGGAGTGGAATATGAATATGATGAGTTTGCAGTGTCAGACGGTGTTTCCGTTGCGTACGGAACCTTGTTGAAATATCTTTTCAAACTTTTACAAGGAAACTGAAATGAGGCAGGCCAATGATTGATTGTTAAGAAATCATTCATCCCTTTCTGGATGGTGTCAAATTATATCTGTCTTGGTTTTTAGTCTCGGCACAAACCATATATAAACGTACAGGCAAAAAGACGGGTAAAAAAATGATTGTTAATTCATGGACATTTTCTCGAGGAGGTGGACTCACTTTTGTTGCAAGCGGTTTAGAAATAAATGGCTGTGTAATTATTTTGAGGGGACAGTAAACTTTTATTTCCTGAATGTTGTCTCATGAAAAGATGTAATCAAATATTTGCAAAAATATGAGGGGTGTCCGACTTTTTTGAGATGCGGTATTATACAACACTTGAATTCCGATGTGCTCGTGGACAAGTGGACTTGTGGAAAGTTATGTACATTCTGTCTGAAGTGGAAATTTCTGGCACTAATAAATTTATGTAGTGATTTTTTTTTTTTTTTTTTTTTTGTATTTTTTAGTTTCAGGAATACAACTTAAATGAGTTGAGTGGGTTGATGCACTCTTTGCATGGCACAGTGCCCATTATACACAGATGCAATCACTAAACAAAAAGGAAAACTACATGCTAAATGGACTTTGTCAAGTAAAGAGAATGTAAGGAGTCTCGTATCGGCAGCCGATTGAAGATGAAGCTTGTGACTAATTAGAAGCAGCATGTTCTTAACCATGCAGAAAAAGCAAGCTGGATACTGAATTTCCTCAAACGCCCCTGCTCCGTGCTATTTCGAGTGGAGTAACAGCTAAGACGAAATATTATATTGCCGGGAAGCCCACTCAACACTGGTCATTATGCTAGCACACAATAGCACCCCACAGCAAATCCGTCTTTATTGATTCGTGTCTGACTTCCTCTCATAATTTAACATGGTGACAAAGTACAAGGCTGAGGTGGATTCTGTCGTCTCTGTGGGTATTATGGGATTATTTAAGCCCTCCCCCGTCAACGTTGGAGGTAAGGCTTCCTTATTGAGTGGATTCTGCTTCAATCAAAACTGACATCCGTAGCGTTTTTTGTTGTTGTTTGTTTTTCGTTTCCCGACTATAGGCCTTGATGCCAGAAAACCACCAAATTTGGACATATATGCTTTTCAATATTTTCATATTAGACATGGTGCTAAATCAGTGATTCTTAACCCGGGTTCGATCGAACCCCAGCATTTCAAGACACACACCCGTCCGTCTCAACTGTTGTGATGGCTCGTCATGTGATTTCTTTATTATTGTAATCCCTTCATACTAACTGTCGAACAAAAAAAACAAAGTGAGACATATCTGTGCAATATGTATTGACATGCATAACTGAACGTATGGTGCTCCGCAGGGTTCAATTATGGGGCCTCTGCTGTTTTCATCGTAACTGCTGCCCCTGGGTTCATTCTTAAGAAAAGAGTGAAAGTGCTTTATAAATATAAAGTTGAATTGAGTGACGGCATGATTTGCAATTTGAAGTTGAGCAATTCTAGTCCAGCACAAAACTAAAGGAACCCTTCCTTAAGATGGGGAATACAAGAATGCAACAGTGTCTGAATTCAAGGTGAAGAGAGCCAGATTCCATGAAAAGGCAAATCTCCCTCTTCATTTTGTTCACCAGTAAACCTCTGTCTTCAATTTGAAAAATCTCATTTTATTTTTAACAAAAAAAAAAAAAGGATTTGGTGAATGCGCATAGGGAGCTGGTGGGGTTTAGTACCTCCCAACAAGGTTAAGAACTGCTGTGCTAAATGAAAATAGTTTTTTGGGGGGGGGGTTTCAAGACCCGTTTCCCACGTGGTGCTCACCTGCAATTGACCAGCATCATTTATCACGTCCTGCTAATTCAATTAAAACACCAAATTATTAAATCATTGCCAAATGACGGAACACCGCCCTCCGTTGAGGAATTGCATATTTTTAAATATGATTACCACAGGCTGAATATTTAATGGTGCCCCATACTGTAAATAACTGCCTGAGGTTGATTCGTCCGCATAACGCGATTACAGACTTGCGTAACCTTGTTTTCATCCCAGCATAATTAATCACGGCCCTCCTTCATTGAACGATGATTTGGATTTGAATCCTAACATTGGAATTTCATTATAGCTTTCAAGGTAAGGAAATCGTCATCTGGTGTTAGTAAACTGAGCCATGATTGGTCCTTACCTGTTTCCTGAGCATGCGTGACGTCTTCTTCAGTCGACGACAAGTGTCAAAATTTGTTTTCAAATGTATTAATTGTACAAAAAGGATTTATCGTATCTTCTTACTGCTGAAAATGGCTAAGTCAAGTATCCCTTTAAAAACATTGTCTTGCGCAGGTTATAAAGGTTTTATGATGGCAAGTTTTAATATTTTCGACATGGTATTAAATCACAACATTGTTCTTTTTCTAACAATCCATACCCTGCCTGACTTCTACAATAAGATAGAGTTCAACCCGTGTGCCCTTTTAAGAGTTCATCCCGTGTTGCTTCTCCGTTGACATTTGAGTGTTTTCCCCGGAAAAAGGCCAGCAAATATTTGACCCGTGGCGCTGAAGAGGGTCAAAGACGTCAGCCGCTGGCCGCCCGTGTCAAAAAGTCACAGCGTGCCAAAACAAAATGAAAGTTGTCAGGCGAGTTGGCGGGGGGGTGCTCGCCCGCGGCTCCCCAGCTTAATAAGATTTTGCGACGCCATGTTCCATAACAGCTGTACGGCGGGCGTCTCGCACGCGCATATTCGATTAGGCCACACAGATGGTCGCCATGACAGCGAGGAAGGTACTCGTTAGGAAATGAACGCCGCTGTATCAGTGGCATCAAACTGTTTCTGGCACGTCATCAACTTGGTTGCTTGCTTTTTTTGACGAGGGGGCAGCGAGTTTGCTTTGTACATAAACAGCTCATGCAAAGAATTGAAGCATAAAAGTGTTGCTGAAAATAGCGGTGGGAAAACGTGCTAATCCTTGTGTCATTTTCTCATTATTTCCACTTTTGTATTACTACTATCGTCAAGCATCCGCTCACACCTCGTCCTAATTGGACCAATTGCTAGACGCGTTCACATCACCGTGTCTTTACAAGCTATTAAATCCTGCGTGACATTTTAAAGGAAACGCATGGAATAATAGTCCGCCATTTGTTTGTGTTGTTGCGACCGGCTGCCGTGACCAATCTGTGCCTTTGTGCCTCTCGCTGTTGGCCGCATTGTTGTTGTTGTTGTTGTACGCTGATGTCTATGGATGAGGGGCTTTTGTACAAAGTGATGCAATTTACCTTGGGGAGGTGATGCCACACCTGTCAAAATTAGTCTGGAGAATTTTAACTCAGGCCAGAGCAGCGCAGCAGGTTCGTGGTTAGCATGTCTGCCTCACTCAGTCACTCCTCTGAATTGGATTACTGGTAAATGTTAGCAAGATCTTTCGCATTTTCATGTGTGATTTCCATCTTCATTTACTCAAATTCCTGACTGGATAGTATCAACAAGAACACTTGCTTATTTGTCGCTATGGAGGCGATAATTAATGACCATGAGGAGCATCTACGCCATATAAGGGCAGCCTTTAACCTCGCAAGCTGGTGCTGCGCAAGATAGCGTAGCGCCAAGTATTCTCACAATAGTAGTGGGGGAAGCAGTTATTTTCGCCATATTTATGCAGTCTACTACTGTTTATTACCACTGGACTGAATTTGATTTTACTATTTAATTGGTGTGTTCATTTGTTTCCTAAAAAGAATGAGCAAAGACATGCTAGCTTAGGTTAGTCAGTCTGGACCACGATGACGATCCACCACATGATCTATTCGCCATTTTATATCGACAGCTGTTGGAAACGTTAATTTGCTTCATACGTTATCATTGACATGCAAGTTTTTACATGTCACATTTTTTTAATATATAGCCTATATAAAGCCTAAAGTGGAAATGTATTTGATTTAAAAAGAACCTAAGAAAATAATCAGTCATCTTTTGATGTTGTAATTTTCGTTTGCCATTTGAAAATGGAAAGATTGAACTACTACACAGATTGGTGTGGATCATGACGGATTTGACTGTACTGATTTACTCGAGGGTGCTAAAGTAGCCTAGCAACCGCAACTCAACCGTTCCGCTTTACAGCACAAATGAGGCGTCTCCATTCGAACAGAAGAAGTGCCGCAAAGTCGGCTTAGCAAGCCGGGCGAAGTCCCCGGCGGCCGGTGTTTCTCTTTGAGGCCGCCGACGGTCGCCGGCTACATACAGATTGACCGACCGCCAGTCCTCACCGAGAGCCCCTTTGAAGAACTCGGCCGCTACGAGGATCTTGACCTTTTCCTCGGCTGCCTCGAGCTGTCAGTCAGCCAAGCTGAGCCGAGGGCATGTTCTGCGCTGGCTTTGTGTGTGTATTTTTTTTTTAGTTTTATTTTTCTTTTATGTTGGAACGTCAGACTCCCGCCGACTGGAACACTGTGAATCTTCCATGCTTCACATGTATTTGGAATGACCTGCTTGCAGGTATCCAGGTGGATTCCCATGTTCATCCATCCATTTATTAGCTTGGCCAATTACCCCTGAACACTCACCCGGGCGCACGATAATGAGAAGTCTATCAAAAATTCTGTTTATGCAAAAAGAAGTAGAGCGTAGAGCTCCTGCACGGTCGTCCAATCCTAATTGGGATCAGCAGCAAAATTGCACACCTTTATCGATAAACACCTCGTAAGATGTGCCCGTTATTCGTACGTTCAATTCCAAATAACTACAGCCTGCAAAACCAAACAAACAAAACATATTCGAGTTAATGTATTGTAAAACACGCCTATGCTCTTTCCAAATGTTTTTGTTTTGAGCTTTTGGAGTGCTAGTGTTATTAATGAAGCAACTAGATCACCTTTTTGTCTCAAAAGTGGTTTAAAATATGTGTAATTAAGCTTAAATAATACATTTCATCAGTTTTAAGTCACAATTTGCAGTTTCACCTATTGATTCACCTCTATTTGTTCTTTTCGTGTTGAGGCCTACTTATGGCATTTAAATGCCAAGAAATAATGTTGAAATGAGTTGAGGAGCTTCATTTAGACAAAAGTAGTGCTTTGCCACCATTTTTTTTATGGCATCTTGCTGCCATGCATGTGAGTGTGGCATCTTGTGACAATCTAAACCTTTTTGGGGGCACATCTTATCACTATGCCGGGGTGAGATTGGCTTTCGATACTATGCAAGCTACTCCATGTTTAAAAAAAAACAAAAAAAAAAACGTTTAAATTGTGAAGTGTTTGTCTCTGTATCAACAGTAAATGGTACTTCACTTATATAGCGCTAGGCCCTCAAAGCGCTTTACATTGTGACTACTCATTCACCGACTGATAACGCAGCATCAATATCTTTCTCAAATATACTTCCACCTGGTCACAATGGCCTGGGATCAAACCCACAACCTCAAGGCTTGATTGAGAGACAACCACTCAACTCTTGCATGTATTGTATTTTCACTTGAGCAGGCAGCACTTCATCACCATGCTGCACTTGCTATTTTATGTGCGAATCTGAATCAAATGCTAGAATAGACGCCAGTGAATGAATTGGATAGAAAATGAATGGATAGCAGCATGAAGTGCTGCCTCCCTGAGTGAAAATGCTATTTCTTGACATTTACCACTTATCACACATGCACATAGTTTACACACTCTGAGCTTCTCTGCCGTAAGTAGAAGTCACTTACATCTTTCAATTCCTATGTCCTGACCTGATCGTCATGGTAACAAAAGCAGTTGTCACATTGTTTCAATAGGAAAGGGGGGCGGGATTAACACCAACCAATCTGGACTTCTTATTTCCACAACCAAAAGAAGACAACTTTCCCGTAATTCCTAACTTTGTGGACTCAAACAAACGGTCAAAATCAGTCGTTTGACGCCTCTTGCATTCCAATTCATCGCCGGATGGTGTTTCTCTGGTGGCTTCATTCTATGAGCAGTTTTTGAAAGCCGCAACACAGTCGCTGTGCCTTGAGGAGCTCCCAACAGTGTTCCTGCTGCTTGATCAATAAAATGAGAGCGGACATATTTCATGCAAATTCAAGGCGCAATGTATACGACCGGGATGCCAAAGTCTGCAGTTGGGGAGTTTAGTCTTCCAATATCACAGGACTGTTTTTTTGTTTTTTTCTGATTATATATTTAGACCAGAAAACAGTCACTTCTCATTTGTTTACTTTGGTGTTGGATAAACATTGGACTGATTTTCCAAAAGCTGAAATTCAGCCTACTAAAGTTTTCTGGTTTTCATGTGCCAACACGAAGTTCAGACGAGCTCGTCATAATGTCTGAATTCCTCAAGTATTGTCTGTTTATTTGATATCATTCCCTGAGATGCCACTGCAGCTCGTCCCTGACAAATTCCGCAATAACACGAGGATGAAGCACACACAAAGGTCTCCGTGTCACCGCCGCGGCTAACGAGCGCACACCAAACAATAGCCAATAACAACACGCGGTGTCATGTTTAATGGGGGGAGAATTTTCAAGCGGCTGCGTTGCGTCTTTGTTTTACGATAATGCGCGTCGAACCGTGGTCGTTCATTCATTTTTCATAAGGCATCAATCTGTTGACGTCTTCCTTTGCAATCACGGCTTGCTGTTTGCTTTGCGTCTCCCCGGACGGGCTGCTTGGAAGCGGATATGGCGGCCATGATGGATTTGCGAACAAATGCTTGATATGCAGCGTTATGTTCGTTAGAAATGCTGACGTGGGCGCGTAAATGAGCCTTTGAAGACGTTATAGAGGCGCTATTGAGGAATGTGCAACAGCTGTTTTACTCCCTTCAGTGTCGTCTTTAGTAAAATGCATCCTCTGTCGGGTTTTTAGTCTTGGTCAGTCTGTCATCATCTTGCTGCATGATTAAATGATCTGAGTTTGGTTAGATATTTTTTTTTTCCCCTGTTCAGGACATTCCAAATGATTCTATGAATGGATATATTGTAGCCAACGTCTGATTAATTGTGCACCTTGTCGGGCTGTCGCTATCGAATGATTATTCCATCAATTAATCAATGATCTGATCAAATTTTATTTTGCACGAAAGTGTATTGCATACTCTTACGTTTGACTGGTATGAATGTGGTCTTCACAAGGAGAAGTCCAATCTGAACTGGATCATAGATGAGAGGTCAGTGAACTTTGCTGAAGTTGAGAGCTACTTTTTTTTTTTTTTGGTACTTATTAATGTGAAGTTACCGGTTTAAAAAAAAAACCTTCTGAAATAACAAATTAACTCAACTTATCTTTCATGATGCCATTAGTCAGGCATGAACAATTTATTCTGCCAATATTAAGCCTTTTGAAAATAGTCAAAAATAAGTAAAAAAAAAAAAAAGCCATTTGAAAAAAGTTATATTCACACATTACAACAAAGAACAAACTACATATATACAAACTACATATATACTATATTTCGGCACAGGCTCAAAAATCCATATGGATTCATAACTAGGGATGCACGATAATACTATTTTCAACCGATACCGATAAACCAATAATTTAGAGGTGCCGATGTCGATAATCGATAAGTAAGCTGATAATTGTTTGCAAAATTAACTTGAATACAAATATGCTTTCGAGTCCTACTATAAGTCTAAGAAATACATTGAAACTTAACGTATAAACTTTGCACAATGTTTCAATGTATGTAAAGCACCATGAAGCTTAATTTTATTGATATGAGCCACATCCACAACAGATGGACCAACGTGGCATGTCTATAATTATTGCTGGATTTCTTTATTATCTGGTTTAATGGTATGAAATCAAATTGCCGATAATTATCGGCAGATTTCTTTATCTGGTTTATCTGTTTGATGTCAAATTGGTGGATAATTGCCGATAATTATCAGCCACCAATATTATCGTGCATCCCTATTCATAACAAATGTATTATATTTCGAGAAATACCTTCCAGTGTTCACATTTTAAAATGATTACTCCAGCAACATTCCCGGGAAATCACAATTGTCCCATCACTGGTGAGCTATTTTAAGAACAGGCCCGCTTCTTGGCCCGTTGGTGGATTCAGCACTTTTCAGCCAAACCTGTCAGACATGTTTCCATACTTTACCGAAAATCTTCTATGTTGTTGATCGGATGCAGATCGTCCCGGTTTCATCTTTTGATGTCAGGCCTGTGTCAAAACAAAAGAACTGGCCTGATTCTTTGAATCCATTTGGAGGTGAGTTTCGAGCTCCCCTCCGGCAATTGAGAGGATTGAGCAAGACTCAAATGACTCTGAGGTGGGGGTGGGGAGAAAAAAAATGAATACCCACTTCATGAATCTATTTTCTTTTGGGCCTCTGATGCCTGAAATTGAACTGCGCAAATTGTGTTCAGCCATTCTTGCAGCATGTCGGTAATTCACGCCGCATAACCGGCATTTTTAATGACCCGAGCAGTCTGAGCGCAAGGCAGCCATCACCAATGAGACCAAATTTCTTGCAGGAATCAACCGCATTGTGCTTGTGCAACACAAATATTGTCCACAGAAAGTCACAGCCTGCATGTTGTGTTGTCCTTCTTAGCACCTTTATGGTGGCCGAGGGATTTTCTCAACACACACAAGTTTTTATTCAATCGGCTTCCGTAAGAATTGTGGGATTTACCCCGCAGGTGCCCAATTCCGATTTCGTGCCTTTATGTATTTCCCACTATTTTGATGATGTCACATTTGATGGGCTCTATCCTACATCCATGTCGCAGTTACATTAGTGGGGATCCATTCATATTGGGTTTTTATACATATTTGATAGGGGCCTGAAATCCAGTTCTATTTTTAACTCATTCACTGCCGTGGACATTTATGTTCATCAACTGGAATCCAGCCATTTTATTGCCAAACCTACTCAACTCAAGTTTATTTATATAGCGCTTTCAAACAGCCTAAGCTGTCACAAAGCGCTATACAGAAACACAAAAAAACAACATAACATAAACAATTAACACCAATACAATCACAACAAATCAACATTCTTCCATTCCTAAATACGTTTTGACGTTTGAAGCAGTTCTAGATGAAAGACGACAGAATCAGTCTCCTTTGAGCAGTTGATCAGTGACGTGATCTCAACATACATGATGTCACACACGTTAGCTACAAGCTAAGTTTGCTTATAAGCTAGCTCATAAACAAGCAGCTGCTTCGTTCGTGATGAGCATCATACACACAAAAAGAATGGTTCAATTTTCCAGTCTCATCCCAAACTGCCTCTCCTTCAAGCGCCGAACTTCCATCTAGTCCATGATCCGCGCCCACCACCGCGCTTAGCGGTGATGTTCGGGTCCTCAACTCCACCGCCATCCATCTTAGGTCACCAGCGTAGACTGTCCAGCAGCGCTGACCTCACCGCCGAGCAAAAAGTGGGCTGTGAAAAATGCTGCCTGTTTCCTGGCGCAAAAAAAACACGAGCGACCCACAGGTGCCCGGTGGGGCAGTCGGATAGCACCGACATTCCCCCATCAGAAACCATGCCGGTGCAGGCGTACCACAGAATGGGCGCAACCGCCAGGCACCGACACTTCCCTCGAGGAATATCACGGCCATAATGCAGAGAACAATCCAGTCCAAATCGGGTCCACACAAAAGACGAAACGCCACATGACAAAGAAGAACGACAAAGACGGCTGCTGTAGCTCACAGCACCTGTCCGATGTGTGTCACATGACAGTGTCACAGATGTGACAAGATTTGACAAAAGTGCATACTGATTTAGACCCAATTATTGTTTGTTAATGAGGGTTTTAGTCTAGTCTAGTTATAGTCCGGTGAAAAATGTGCGTTGACGAAATTATTTTTGTGTAGTTTTTGTTGACGAAATTAACAGTGGTCCCTGCAAATGATTATTTTGCCATTATTTAGCAAAGGTTTCCACAAATCTTTTTGAAGCTTTAAACGCCGACATTCTCTAATGACGGTTGCATTTTGACTGATTGGTTGTGTTTTATTTGTCCGGTGCCCAGTGGTGAGTCAGAACCTGGTGACGGACAACGTGTCGGTGGTGGAGGGTGAGATGGCCATCATCAGCTGTCGGGTGAAGGACAACGACGACTCGGTCATCCAGCTGCTCAACCCCAACAGGCAGACCATTTACTTCCGAGACGTCAGGCGTAAGTCGCACTTTTGGCTTTCATCATTTTTTTTTTTTGACTTTGTTGGCTGGCAGACCGCTGACAAACGTTTCTCAACTTTTTCTCATCTAAAGCTGTCACCGCAGTGGCCAATTTGGCTTTTTAATTACGCGACAAAAACACAATTTGCTGACTGGGTTCAGCGTGAAGCAAAACAAACTTGAGGCATCTGATTAGACCTCTTGTTGTGTTTGCTTGCGCATGAGCTCACTTGTTTGCTCTCATAAACGATACGGACAAAAACGGATTAGGACATGCGGCCGGCCATTACACCCGCGGGAAGGAGCTGTAAACACTGCTGGGAAAAGTTTTGCGCGTGGTTTTGATGTGTGTCTGGAACGGAATCTCAGGCCTTGCCCAGTTTGCATCAAATTTGAAAATGTGTTCAGACGGACCAGTTAGGCCATGTGATGCGTGCATCATTTTCAAATAATAGCAGTAATTGAGATCTCTTAAGTTCTCCAGGGTCGGACTTCTCAGTAAGTGTTGTGGACTTGTTCCAGTTCTATGGCGAGTCATCAGATTTTGGCGCCCACACAAAATGACCCGGTTCAAATTGGGTACCAATCCAAAAAAATGTTCTTTGTCTTTGAAGAACCCTTGGGGATAGTCAAAATGACCCTAAAATAGCCACTTCAACCTAGTTGCAACGATGAATCAGTTAGTCGACAACTAATGGATTATCAAATTAATCGATAATTATTTTTGATCATTGATTCCATCCATCCATCCATTTTCTGAGCTGCTTTTCCTCAGAAGGGTCGCGGGGGTGCTGAAGCCCATCCCAGCTGGCTTCGGGCACTAGGCGGGGTACACACTGAACTGGTTGCCAGCCCATTGTAGATCATTGATTCATCATTTAGATATCTTTCTTTTTTTTCTTTTTTTTTTACTTAAAATTGTCTAAATGCTTGGAATTCAGCTCCTCAACATTTAATATTCTCCAATTGCTGTCGTCCTCATGAAAGCGGATCAAAATAAAAACAATGGCTTGTGATGATCAACATTTTTGCCGATTTGCTTCACATTACAGACCAAAACCAGTAAGTGAAACATAATTCAGTTGTTTGTCCATCCATCCATTTTCTTGACCGCTTATTCCTCACAAGGGTCGCGGGGGCTGCTGGCGCCTATCTCAGCTGGCTCTGGGCAGTAGGCGGGTGACACCCTGGACTGGTTGCCAACCAATCGCAGGGCACACAGAGACGAACAACCATCCACACTCACACGCACACCCTAGGGACAATTTGGAGCGCCCAATTAACCTGTCATGCATGTCTTTGGAATGTGGGAGGAGACCGGAGTACCCGGAGAAGACCCACGCGGGCACGGGGAGAACATGCAAACTCCACCCAGGAAGGTTCGAGTCCAGGCTCGGACCGGAGACCTCAGAACTGGGAAGCGGACGTGCTAACCACTCGACTACCGTGCCGCCCTCAGTTGTTTGTGCACTGTCAATTTAAAATACTGTCGTGTCCTGTTTTTTGTTTCTTTTGTTTGTTTTTTGGAGTGGGGGGGGTTAAAATTTTCGACTACTCAGATCGTTAGTTAGTTGCAGCCCTACTTCAAACCAAAATGGCTGATTTCCTGTGTCTTTTCAAGCTTGGGTTTTAAAGTTTTTTTTCTGGGTTTAGTTAGGGCGGCTTGATTATGGAAAAAATAATTGTAATCACGATTATTTTGGTAATAATTGAAATCACGATTATTCAAACAGTTTTTTTTTGGTACAAAACAAGAAAATGCTTAAACATTTAAAAATATTAAGAGAAATAAAATTATTTGAAACACTGATTTATGCAAGTTCCTTTTGGACCAAACAAGACTTATTAAATTAATTAATTATTTTAAAAAAACAACAAAAAAAACGGTGCAACTATATAATTAAACGACTCAAAATGAGTATTAATCATCTTTTATTTTTGTTTACGGTATTGTAATTGTGGAGTGTAATATTTGAAATTGAATTTTGATTAATTGCACAGCCCTGTGTTTAGTCATGATAGACACGCCTACCAAAATTCATATTGCTTCCGGGGATGAATTTTCACACAATTCCAAGGGGCGCCACCAAACCTAATTATTAGTGCACCTGCCAGTGCCATCGCGCAAACTGAAGTTTTCACCAGGATGAACATGTCTGCCAAATTTGGTGAGGACTTGATTGAGGAAGATATTTCTCAAGACATTTCCTCATATGACGTCAAGTAGTTGCATGTTTGAAAACGTTCACTTGAAAATAGATGAAGCCGGGGTGAGCGAAAAGGCCAACAAATGAAGGCAAATGCATATTGTGAGCCCGGAGCGCTGCAGAGGCAGCCGTGAAGTTGTTAATTAATATGCTCTCATGTTACTTTGACTTGTATTACGTTTGACCCACATGTCTGCAGCGGGATTAACAGCGGAATGAGGTTAATGCAATCCACCAAACAAGTTTTCAACGCCGGGCGGCCATGTCAGTCGTAATAGGAGCGGCTCATATCCCTAAACATTTAACGACCTGTTCAGTTTATTGGTATCCCACCCAATTATGGTGTCGCCGCTCTTATTAGCGCAGATCAACTCCACATGCTAAGCTTGCTCGTCTTTGCTTCGCTTTGATTCAGATTTTTTCCCCCACTTTGTATTTAATGCAGCAACGATGTGAGGATTCACAGACAAACTAGCTAGCTTTTTAACCATATATAATATGATAATAATAATAATAATATAATATGATTTCTACTCAATTTGTAGATGTGCTCGATGATACGGTAATCGTGCTGTCCGTCACTGACCTATGAAAAGATAATGAAATGAATTTTTTTTTTTACCCCAAATAATACCCCAACTTGGTGTGCTTAAAAGAAAACGTTAACAATGTAATGCAAACTCATGAAACAATTAGTAATTACTTTGTAATACCAGTGTAATAACTAAATTGAACTTTACATATATTAATGTGCTTTTGGCAGTTCGTCAAACTTGAAACGCCATCACACAAACATGAATGTTTTCACACGATGGGATTAAAAACACAACTTCCAGCAGCATTGAAACACCCTTCCAGACATTTCACAAGGAGCCAAAGCAATAACAAATGCCATTGGCTGCCTTTTTATAGCGTAATAATTCAGACGGTTCAAACTGTTAAAGGCTACATTATTCATTTCAAGTCCAACTATTGATGTTGCACTTTTCTGAGTGGAAATGTGGATGTGTTCTCTCGTACAAAATCTGTTAAATCACTTGTCTTCTTCATTCAGTTTGGCTATTAATGTTAAAATAAATATTTCAATGTGACAGTATTGAACCAATATTTTAGTTTGACCTTCAAAACTTTAGTGATAATAAAAACTGTCTATTACTGACAAAATACTTGAGCCCACTGAGCCCGGGAATGGTAATAACTTAGCAATAATACTAGGCTTACTTAAATATATTGTAAATATATTGCACCTATATTTTAGTTACCCTTAGTTTAGTTAGCTGTTTGGTCTTCCCCAATGAGTTGGAAACTGTAAATTTGAACAAAATAAACTATCAGTAATAACATAGTAATAACATAGTAATAGCATGTAAGACCATTAAGCCCACATTTGAAAAAAAGTATCATTTAAACAAACAGTAGATAGAAAGATACATTTATCGGCAAACTGAAATTTGGTCACAATAAACAACACGTAATCTAAGACAGCCCAGGGAATAGTAATGTTGCACTTTGCTAAGTGGATAATTGATTGCATTTTCTTATACAAATCTGTAAAATGACTCGTCTTCTTGATTTAATTGGCAACCATAGCCCGAAACCTTATTTATTTTTTTTATTTAAACCCTGATTGAATTTCACTACTATCCACATGAGAATGGAATTATTTTTGAACGTGTTTAAGCAAACAATCTATCCTCCTTAGCATCGAAAACACGTACGAAAGTACAAACAGTCGTTTCTGTGTGGTAAGGGATGGCAAGAAACGACATTTAATGGTCGGCCGGAGAAGTTGCTCGGAGCTTGGCGGTAAGAAGGTAATTAGCCCCGCCCCACCCTCGCTCGCCCTCTCTTGACAGCCCGTAATAAAACTCTGATGCGCTCCTCTCAAAAAGTAGTGGCAGCCACTAATCACAATTGATTGCGGCCACTTAGACTCCTCTCGGCCCCAGACCCGAGCAAATGCTCGCCGGCTGAAATGCGGCGACGCTCCAGGAGAATACAAGTCGGACAAAAAAAAAAAAAAAGAAGAGGCGTATCGATCCAAATGACCCGATATATATTTTCATGTCAGTTCTTTTCACCTCTAGTCGTCTATGATTTGACCGTTACTGTCATCCGCATTTCAGCGGGCGGGATGATAACTGACCTATTTTGGGATGCGGCGTGACAGCTCCGCCACCTTTTGCTATGATTAAGTGTGTTTGCAGGAAATTAGAGCACTCTATCATCCGCTCCCATCCAGGCAATCAATTTGCTATTTACAATTGCGCTGATGTGCAATGTGAGATGGAGACGGATGTCAGGAAAAGGGCTCATTTCGGTTCGAATGTATTCACGTTAGGAATGTACTTTTTAGGGTTTAATGCTGTAAAATGTTTACATCGATCGATTGATGATGGATGTGTCATTGTGTGTGGATGGTTAGATAATGGATGGATGGATTGATTGTTAAATGGATGGATGGATGGATGGATGGATGGATGGATTGTTAGATGGATGGATCGATGGATGAATGATTAGATAATGGATGGATGTTAGATAATGGGTGGATTGATGGATGGATTGTGAGATGATTGTGATGGATGGATGGATGGATAGATGGATGGATGGATGGATGGATGGGTGGATGGATGCATGGTTAGATAATTGGATGGATGGTTAGATAATGGATGGATGGTTAGATAATGGATGGTTAGATAATAGATGGATGGACGGATTGATGGATGGATGATGGAGCTGAAATGGGTGGATGGATGGTTACATAATGGATGGATGGATGGATGGTTAGATAATTGGATGGATGGTTAGATAATGGATGGTTAGATAATGGATGGGTGGATGGATGGATGATGGAGCTGAAATGGGTGGATGGATGGTTACATAATGGATGGATGGATGGATGGATGGATGGGTTTGGTTCGATGGATGGATGGATGGATGGATGGATTGACAGATAATTAGAATTGATGGATGGATGGATGGATGGATGGATGGATGGATTGTTAAATGATGGTAATGGATGGATGAATGAAGCTGAGATGGATGAATGATGGATGAATGGATGGAGCTGAAATGGATGGATGGATGGAGCTGAGATGGATGGGTGGATGGAGCTGAAATGGATGGATGGATGGATTGTTAGATGATTGGAAAATGGATGGATAATGAGGACTGGATGGCTGGATGACTGTAATGGATGGATGGATGACAATGGATGGATGTAGGGATGGATGTTAGATAATGGATGGATGGATGGATCGATGGATCGATGATGGATGGTTAGATAATCGATGGATGGATCGATCGATGATGGATGGATGGTCAGATAATGGATGGATGGTTAGATAATGAATGGTTAGATGGATGGATGGATTGTTAGATGGATGAATCGATGGATGGATGGTTAGATAATGGATAGATGGCACTGAGATGGATGGATGGATGGATGAATGGATGGATGGCACTGAGATGGATGGATGGATGGATGGATGGATGGATAGATGGATGGATGAATGGATGGATGGCACTGAGATGGATGGATGGATGGATGAATGGATGGATGGCACTGAGATGGATGGATGGATGGATGGATGGATGGATTGATTGATAGATGATTATAATTGATGGATGGATGGATTGTTAGATGATTGGATGGATGGATGGAGCTGGGATGGATGGATGGACTGTTAGATGATTGTAAAATGGATGGGTAATGACTGGATGGCTGGATGACTGTAATGGATGGATGGATTACAATGGAAGAATGGAGGGATGGATGTTAGATAATGGATGGATGGATGCATGGATCGATGGATGGATCGATGATGGATGGTTAGATAATCGATGGATGGATGGATGGTTAGATGATGTATGATGGATGGATGGATGGATGGAGCTGAAATGGGTGGATGGATGGATGTATGGTTACACAATGGATGGATGGGTGGAGTTAAGTTGTTTATTGAAAATGACTTCATTTTCCTGTCAATGTCCATGTTTGTTTTAATCGGCATCTAGTTATTCACTAATTAAGCGTCTCCTTCTGTTCTTCATCGCCATGAAAACGTGTGAAATAAATCGGAACCGTCACAAGTTTGTACCAACATCTCTGATCAAAACACTGGCCAAGATGTCTACTGTGTCTTATTATAAGAGGAGGAGGAGAGCAAAAAATAGCACGGACAAAAGGTCGCCCTAGTTTTTTTTTTTTTTTTTTTTCTTTGGGTCTCAAATCGGCAAAAGAGGAGTGATGTGTGATGCGACGTGCACTGACACATCCGTAATAGAAATGTCCGGCGCTCACCTTGCGTGTCACACGGCACGTCCCGCCAAACCCCGCTGTGGCCCGCGTCGCCGTGTCCTTGGATTGTTTTGACTCGTCCTCGCCAGTTTTGGCTTCAGGTGCCAATAAGATGATGTCCAAATAAGACGCCGGTTATACAGCGTAGGCACAATGCCTCATTTCGACAGGACACAAAAAAAAAAAAGATTAGGAAGGCTTTGTGAAATGGAATCATTGTGATTGGTGAGGGGTTTTGTTTTGGTTTTTTGACGTCACTAAACCTCCTGCTACCTTTATTTATTAAATATGAACAATGTTTAGATCTCTTACTGTATATAACTCCATTGCAAGGACAATTATACATCATGTATTTAACCAAACCACATAACTTTGCCTTACAATGGTCCGCTAGCTTGATGCTAACACACAACTTAGAACTCCATAGACAGGCTAATAAAGCTAGCATCATTGTGGCAGTAATTATAAACCTTTAAGCAACTCGTATTTGTACACAAGCATTAGCAACACATGAAAAAATACTCAAAGGCATATGTTCTTTATCCTCTGTGGAAAAAATAAACACCAACATAATTCTGGTGCCGTTGCAACAGCCTTCTGTGTTCCGTAGGGAATTTTAGGCAAATCCCAGGACTTGTATTTTGACCAATCTCTATTAGTAGCTCTGACAAAAATTATTTTTTTATATATAATATATTTATATATTTTATATTTTGAAAAGGTGGATGGGAAAGTTCAATAATAAACAAACCAAAATATGTTTTGACACATTCTTAACACTGGATTCTTGTTGTACTCTCAACTGAAAAATCTTTTTTTTTTTTTTTTTAAAAAACAAAACAAAAAAAACAACAAAAACATCATGTTGTATAACATCCAATCTTTGATTATCTCCCCCCCCCCATGTATGTATCTCCAGAGAAGATCTGCCCGTGTTGTAAACATTCAATGAGTTGCACGTGTAAACTACAGTCGGCACTCGGTCTGAATCTGGCAACATGTTTAATTAAATTAAAGCATGCAGATTAGCGGCTAATGAATGCTAACAAGGCCTTTTGAATGAGGAGCGCTTGTCAAGGCTGCGAGTCAAGTCAGGACAGGAAAAGTCTTTTCACCCACGCCCAAATTGTATAATTTGCACTTTCATCATTAACAAATTATTACGTTTTTTTTTTTTATTCACTTATTTGCTCAAAAAAACATAATTATGTTTTATTTTAAATGTTTTACGGATTTTTATGTTATTTTATGCTAGAGCATACAGAAGGTTTTCATGCAGACTCTGAACTGAAGAGAACGTTTGAAGCAATGATAGTTATTACAAAAACGGCCAACAGGTGCCAGCAGAGCATAAGAGATCAACCAGTCTGTTGGAAACAAGCTTGATTTCCCCACAGTTCTAAACAGATATGTGAATAATGATGACACTTAGCTATATTCTATTGCTAATTGCTTCAAAATAGAAACAGATGAAAGGAGAGAGTCTAATCTTTCGTTTGGTAGGTTCCATGTTTTTATAGCAATAGAACACAATATTCTGTGGGCCTTGCAAAATCCATCAAAATCCAGTAAAGCAGCCGGGAGCGAACGGGATTGCTTCTGTGAAAACCGCTGTGAATCAATGAGTTAATTATTTATCCACCTGAAATTTAAGAATTCTGTCATTTTGGTAGTGGCTATTTTTGGCCCAAATTTTATAAACTCCAAAAATTGGTATATGAAGTGACCATATTAGGGTAACATCTTCAACCTCCAAAAAAATTGCTAGCAACTGGAGTTTTGGGAAAATTACAACACCCCAAGACTTGGTTCCACTTATCATGAAATTTTGTGCGCTTGTCTATCGTGAGGACAGCCACAAAATTTTCAAAAGTTCAAAAAGACACAACTTTTAGAATAAATCTTTGCACCACACCTCTGCTAAAATTTGCTTGGTATGATCTCTGCAATAGTTGTGGGAAAATTCTATCCCCAAAGTAATAGCATAAATTTTGGCACACGTCTATCATGAATAGAACCACAAAAGTCTCAAAAACAATTTTCATATAAAGCGGACATTTTAGGGTCAAAATTTTTGACACCATAATAATTGGATGGCAGTGGTACGACTGGAGTTTTCATAATTCTGCCCCCAAAATGACTCTTGAGCTTGTCTTTCATGTGGAGAGCCACAAAAAAAGACACAGAAACCGGCGAGTTTCGGATCCAGGATTTTGTGCCACCCTCCTCCTGTAAAATTTGCTTGCAGATTTAGGGAGAATTTGCCGCTTGAGCTCGTATAGTATCTGAAAGCGCATGTTTCTGGTGAGTGTTTTGGGAAGAAAAGGCCTCGTGTCTCTCCAGCCTGCGCTCAAAATGCATGCGGTGTTCTCCTTTAAATTAATGATGCACCAAATCAATTGTGGTGATTAATATTCCAACATCCTCTTGTTTGCCTCAAGTCTTTTTCTTTGAGGCACATGAACAGCAACAGCCTTTTGATATGGTCTAGTCTCATTTTGAATATTTTTACTTCAACCAGGAAACCCCAAAGCCCCCAACCCCCCAACCCCCCCCCCCCCCCCCCCCCCCGATCTTTTGGCTACATGTGTGCACGCTGGACTGCAAATGAATTGCTTTGGAAAACTTGTTGACTCCCAGTTAATCACTCTCGGAATAATCAATAGGAGTTTGGAGAGGATCAAATATGTTGTTTTTAAGAAAAGAGCACTCTGCAATATTGTACCTTATAAAGAAAAGAACAATTATCATCGGGGCTCCTTCTGGCGTTGTGCAAATAACGGAATCCCAGCATGTACAGTTGAATAAACAGTACAGAAAAAGGACAAATGTATGAAAATCTACAACTCCCTTGCCATTAGCAGCCACCCTAAAAGGAAGTTATTATCTCCGGGTCAGTTAGGGATATCAAACTATTTGAATTTATATTAAATTGAAGAAGAAAAAAAGGAATACAAGTTATTTCACAGAACCGGAGGCACGGCGGAGTCTGCTAAAGTCATTAAGTGAAAAGCATGCGACACCAACGTATTAAAGCCATGACTGTAGTCGAGCTTATCAGTGCAATTAAGTCAAAGTGAGAGATCCTATTACAAAAAATATATATATTAAACAACCACCGATCTTCCAATGCGAAGGGATAAATGAACCCCAAAAAAGTTCCTATTAGACTCCTTTTACACAGGGGCCTAGATTTATGAGTTTAATTTGTTCTGTGGCCAAGCTTGTATTTTAGTTTACACGTACAGAGGTGTCTTGACAGTACTGACAGGCTTAAAGAACGACTAATATTTGTGCCATACTGATAAACTGAATAGTTGAGACATCTCACTGAATCCATCAATATATGCATCATACAAAAAAAACAAACACTTAAACACCTCATAGCACTCAAAACCCAAACGTCAAGGTACTACTTTTATCCTCTCATTCCGCGCTGTCTTCCTTCTCAGCACTGAAAGACGCTCGCTTCCAACTGGTCAACTTCTCCGACAACGAGCTGCGGGTGTCGCTGTCCAACGTGTCGCTGTCGGACGAGGGCCGCTACGTTTGCCAGCTGTACACCGACCCGCCGCAGGAGGCCTACGCCGACATCACCGTGCTGGGTAAGGCCGCCCACGCTCGTTTGCGTACCCGTTGATTGACAGCCAGGTTTGGCGGGCGATTGGAGCATCTGGAGAGTTGTTGGTCCTGCCAGTTTTAGGTGCGAAATTATCTAAGACAAAAAAAAATAATAATAAATCCTTTTGCCAAGATACAGTAGTAATGGTCACTTTTGATTGACAGTGTCAGAGAGGTACGAATTTCGCCATATGTTAAATATTGTAGTTGATGAGCTACACTGCGTCGTAATATTTTGCATGATTTGGTGAGTTGCATTATAACGGTGTTTCCCAGCCTTTGTTCAGCCAAGGCACGTGTTTTACGAAAAACTGCAGCCACTGATTTGTCCTCTGTTTTGACAGCTTGATTGATTGATTGATTGATTGATTGATGGATGGATGGATGGATGGATGGATGGATGGATGGAAGGATGGAAGGCGCACAACTGTCCAAGTATGGCCACACAATTGTAAGCTCTCGTCAAAGCAAAATGAAACTCCAGCCGTTGCTTTCTGTAGGCGTAAAAAGCAGGATGACGTTCAGTCATTTTCATCAAAAACTACGTTGTGCTCAAATGGTTCCCCATTTCATTCTTCTTTCAAATGCACACCATCTCAAACTAACTAAATAAGTGTGCCGCCATCTAGTGGTCATCTGCGAAATTACACCGAATATGTCGCTTCACTGCCATCTTCTGGCAACTCGGTGTGATCTTGAAATGAGAGGAGGAGCTTCATTTTGACAGGCCGTTTTTCTTTGCCTCCATTTTGTGGCATGAGGGTCATCAATTACTTGTGGATTTTAGTGCTAAGATAAACTCAGCATGGCTTCATTCCCATCCCACTGTATATTGAAATGATGATTTCATCTCAATTTACCCACAAATTGACTTACGCTGTGTGAAATGTGGGCCTGCTTAGTTGAACACAAAGCTGATACACTCACAGGAAGTCATGACTTTTTTTTTTTTTTTTTGTATGAATGGTAACAGGCGGAGTACTGCCCGAAGCCAGCTGGGATAGGCTCCAGCATCCCCCGTGACGCTTGTGAGGAAAAGTGGCTGGATGGATGGATAGTAACAGGCGGATACGCAACATTCAACAGGAGACCAGGTGCCGCTGTTTTGGTTAGCAACAACGTTCAAATGAGCTCAACAATTACTCTTGGCAGTATTGAACAGATTATTGCTCACACACACACAGTTGCTAACCAAAACAGCAGCATCTAGGAGGCACGTAAACAGTCTCAAGTTTAAGAGAGTAGAGAATGACTAAATGTCAATTAAATCGTTTCAAGTACACATCGTTACTTAAGAATGATTTGTCATAGATACTAAAAAAAAAAGAAAAAGAAAACATCGATTCTTTTTTTGTTTTGTTTTTTTTGCCGTACTGCAGTGCCTCCAGGCAGTCCCATCATCGACGCCCGCGATGAGCTCCTGAGCGAGGGCAACGAAACGGAGATGACCTGCACCGCCATGAGCAGCAAGCCCGCCGCCGCCATCAGATGGATGAAGGGCGATAAGGAGCTCCCAGGTTTGTGTTTGATCGTATTGTTTGCTTGCAGGAGGATGAATGCGTTTTCAATTTTTATTTTAGATCACAATTTATCATTTATGTGACATTTCAAAGGATTTTTTTTTTCTTTGTGGTAGTAAATGTCAAAGCAGTAAAAGGGACTGGAGGGTTCAAAGTGGTTGAAGCAGTGGGTGGTCGGTCACTTTTGAGCTCCTTTTAGCTGTCGATGTAAGTTCGTCAAAAATGTGCAACAGTCTTGATCTACATGGAAGCTTTCGATCTAATACACTGAATAAAATAAAGACTTTTTTTTAAATTAGCAATTGTGATTTACTTTGAGATAATTTTTTCCCAGGTTCTTTTAGGATTTCGGAGAAGAATTGCTCGCCGAGACAAAAGCATTATTTGAACAATATAAACTTTTTTTTTTTTTTCCAGGTCCTCTTCCTGTGTATTTTTGAACACAATTCATCTGAATTACAAAAAACGATCAGATTTATTATGCATGATCCTTTTGGACTTTAATGTTAGGCTACTACATGCAATATCAATTCATGAACGTGATTGTTCAACCTTACTTTCTAATCGTAAACAAATCCCCGTGTAGTCAGATTACGAAAGTACAACCTCAGATCTTTCCTCTGTGTGGCGGTTCCTTGTGTCAGATGCCCCCCGGCGCTGCCCGTTGGCTCGGTGACAGCGAGCCCGGGCCTCTTCAAAGCCGAGCGGGAGCCTGAGAAGTCGGGCCGGCGAGACCTCGAGGGGGCGCGAGCGGGCTCGGCGCCAGGCACTTCCCACCTCTGAGCAGCAACCGAGCAGCTTTGTCAGGACTTTGAAAGCAAAACATTCGGATCAGAAACTACTTGGGAAAAAGCTCTGAACAGCTTCTCCTCACCGCCACATTAAATCCCGCGTTGGTCAGCGTGGATGTTGTCTGTGATGATTGCAATGGTGTAAAGGTCACTTACTGCCTCACATCACACTTTTTTTTTTTCTTTTTTTTTTTTTGTTAAATCTCTATCTTGTGATTTATTCTTCATCGCTTATGGATCACATCCCATTGAGACTGGTTGGATTCATTGTAGTCATGGAGGTCAGCCAACATGGTGGATGGAACTTTGTTTGTTCTTCGCAGTACTTGAGGATGCAGCTTCAGTTTTGATGAATGTTGCATTTTACTTGTCAAGTGTTAACAACTACAAGCAGATGAAGCAGCTCCACTCAAATCGTTTACTGCCATTGACAACTCAGGGATGCCAAATATGCAGTGTAACTGGGAGAGAGAGCAGTGAATATGTTTTTAAAGGCTTTCATCCATTTGGGTATTTAAGATGTAAGAACACTTCAAATTTCCAGTTGGACAGTGGTTCACCAGTCAACGGCTTGGTTCTGCACAGATGAATTGCAGGAAAGGAAAAAAAAAAAAACCCTACACATCGTCCCAAAGTCCCTGAAAATGAAAGAGTCCACATTGAGTATGTTTACTTGCAGTCAGAAACCTTTTTAAAATATTGGCAATATTCGGGTTTTGAAAGGCCATATAAACACGCACAAAAACCCAAATATGCTCTTATTCGAGTTTTTAAAAAACACGGTTGTTGTCTTTCAGAACGGAAATATTTGCTCATATAAACGTGAACAGGGCATTGGCTTCCCACCTACGCATGCTCTACTCTTCTACTCTTCTTCTTCTTCTTTTTCATTTGTATTCACAAGGAATCTTGGTCTTTGTAGTACAGGAACGTATGGCGCCGTCCCACTCGATAAATAAGCCTCACTTGACTTGACATATACATATATATATATACATATATATACATATATATATATATATATATATATATATATATTAGGGGTGTGCAAAAAAAATCGATTCATAAAAGAATCGAGATTCTCATTTATTAATCGAATCGATATTAATATCCCCCCAAAAAATGTATTCAATTGTTATGAAATTACTATCAATTTCTAAAAAATAAAGCCATATTTAAATTCGGAAAAAATTTTACATTTTATTGAAAATTTAGATATAAATTGAGGTTTAAATGTGCGATTAATGTACGATTGTCAGTTAATTATTGAAGTCATGCGATTAATTTCAATTATCGACTGACACCTATATATCCCTTACCCTAATCTCAACCATATTCCAATTCAAACCTAAACTCTAAAACCAAGTCTTGAGCCTCAAAAAGAGGTCTGAACTTGTGGGGACCATCAAAATATCCCCACAAATTCAAGTCAGTCCATGCAATGGTAGTTAAACCTGGAAAAACATCCATCCGTATATGGGCCCTACAATGTAGCAAAGACAAAAGGCGCGCACGCACACACACCCCCGTGTGTGTATATATAAGTCCGTGCTGTTGGCGGTCTCGTAAATTTAAGCACTTTATATGAGTACAAATAAAGTATAATAATGAGGAAAATAGTCTGACATAAAGATGTTTTTTTTTTTTTTTTTTTTTTTTTTTCTCTGTGTTTTTCCATGACTTAATTTCCCGCTGTCTCTTCAACTAAGCCTTTCAAACAAAGCTTATTTACAAAGAGAATATACACTAAATGCTCATCGACCCAATCTGCACTTTGCGAGCGCTCGCTCGCTCTTGTTCGGATGGATTGTCCTGGACAAGAATAGGCAGCACTCGGCGCTCATCAGGTGATGCACAATTGGCATAATTGCAATTTCTCACCGCAGCACAATGTTAACGCTACTTCAGCGCGCACCTCTGCCACTCACGTGTTGCGCTCCATTGTATCTATTGTTGCCGTTGGTCTAAAGGACGTATTACGAACCGGGAGCATCATATAACCAACTGAGAGAAATCGTGTGGTTGTTTGTTTGGTTTTCAAATACAAACTGCTGAACTGGGTCACGTGATTAGTTGCGAGCATCCGATGCTCGCTTGCTGCATTGAAAACATTCGCAAGGTGCATGGAGGAGACCAGAAGATGACTCAAGTATTCATATGCCCCATTTGGGTGAATTCATCCTTTTGGCAGATCATGTGAATGTAATTTTGTTTTTTACATTGCATGGCATAGAAAGAAATTGTCTGTGCTGATTTAAAGGTTGCCGTTACAATGCTTGCCAATGCCATCTCTCCGAATATGCCTCATTATCTCCCCCACCTCATCTTTCCTATTCCTCTTATCCGGCATGTTTAGTGATTTATTAACATGTGCTCGCCACTGATATCGCTGTCTCTCTTAAGCTGACAGTGCAGCAGCGCCGGATCAAACGGCGCGGGGTCATTATTTTTTCTGTTCTCGCACAAAAGGCAGACGGATCGCAAAAGAGGGACCGCGCCACCTGGAGGGACGTCTCACTGAGTGACAGGGACCAGAGCAGCTATTAGTTTTTAGTCTTGGGAGACAACCCCCAAGCTGGTTTTCATTAGTTGCCTCTAAAGCGGGGCACGGATGAATGTATATTAAGGAAAAAGAAAAAAAAAAAAAAAAGATATATATTTTATTTAAGATCCCCCCCATTCGCAAGTCTGCTTTAATGGATCAAAGTGAACATTGGAGGAGGCACAAAAGAAGACGACTTACTTCAGAAGTTCCAATTTAAAAAGGACTTGAAAGGTTTAATTTGACTCACTGCTTCTCCTCGCTGACAGTCGTCTCTACCGGTGCAGATCTTGCGTGTTATTAAAGAGCAGCGGTCCTGCTCTATAAGGTCGCGTGAACTGTTGGTGTCGCATTTGGCGGCCTTGACATGATCTGACCTTTAAAGGGAACAGAGAGTCCAAAAGGCCGGAAAGCAAGTTCCGCCAAACTGCCGTAATTTGCTCTACAAAAGAGTCACAGTGAGCTACTCTCAATTTCTGAATCAGAATGTCAACGGCAGATAATTTACAGCCAACATTTTAAAAAGACACGTTAATCCAAAATCAACCAATTGGATAGACGAGATCTGACACGCCTTTTATAGGATTGGCATCGAAAGATACTGCCAATGATCTGTACGTAATACAAAAATGGCACATGTAGTATAAAGAGAGAACTTTAAGAGCTCTACAAGTCTTCCCTGTGGAACGCCATCATTTAAAACAAATCTACCAGTCATAAACGGTTTTATTTTGACATCTTTGATCAGCTATTTGTAATGACCGTGGAACTTGTAAGGTATAAACAAGGCCCGTGGCTCCTCGCCAACCCACTTTCATGCGTCTCAAAGACATTCTGATTTTCCGGCAGTCACCTTCAGGTCTCCGTGTCAGGTGGCTGCACGACTGTGAAGCCTCCAGAGGCGGCGTATTCATTATAAGCTCTCCCTTTACACCCGGCACATCACACAGGTTTGCTTTGCCGGCATCCAAAGAGGCAGCTGTCACCATGTTGACAGGAGCCGCTGAGCTGCGGGAGGGAAGGTGCAAGTGAGGTAGAGTGTCGCTGCACTCTTCACACGAAATCAACTGATGGCTGCAGCTGTTCATATTAAGATCTGGCAGCACTTATTTCAGCAAGCTCTTTGCTTCCGACGTTTTAAACAAGCCGTAGTCTCTCTTGACGGTATTCAGTCGCTATTGTGCGATTTTCTGAAATCATCCTCTTATGTCTTACGTATAGGAAAGCCCAAAGTCGAGCTGACCTATGACAGGATGTACACGGTAACCAGCCGCCTCACGTTCACCGTCGACAAAGAGGACGACGGCGTACCTGTGGTTTGCATCGTGGATCACCCCGCAGTCAAAGACTTCCAAGTACAGAAATACCTGGAAGTGCAGTGTAAGTACTCTGAGCTTGTGCTTTTTCAGGGCAGTCCTATAAGATCTAAAACCATTTGTTCCTCGGAGCTCTTTGGCCTTCACTTGGTCTAATTAAGTTTTTCCAAAAAGTCTGGTTTATACTTCAGTGTTTGCCCTTTTGTTAATGACCAGCGTACATCACGTGATCGACGCCAGCCATTAAAGACAAATACTGCGTCGCTCATGGTAATGCTACGCACATGATTTCTTGAGCCCCTTTTGTACTCTATGCTATTGCAATCCTTTTTTTTTTTTTTCAGTAACAATCCATATATCTAATGGGGTATATACCCCGTTTTGGTACAGGATTCACAGGGCTGACTGACTTTGGGTAGCAATGAACTACATTATGGACAAGACTCCTTCTTGAGGCCTTCTGAGGCCCAACAGTTTTTAATCCTATCCATTTTTTATAGCGCTTTTCCCGATTAGGGTCACAAGAATGCCGGACTTGAGATTCAAACCCAGAACCTCTATGCCAGTGGTGTCCAAACTACGGCCCGGGGTCCATTTGCGGCCATTTTTTAGCGGCCCTTGGCATATACAAAAATTTTTTGACACAGCCTGTTTTTCTAGATATGCAAAGAAGCTATTTAAATCTAAAACAGAAATATTTCTTTCGGTAATTTAAGTCACATATATCAGTTCCGGAAGCTAAACTGTTTTCATCCATGTTCTGCTGTCTGTGTCAAGGTCTAGTTTGTGAACACATCACATTAATGATTATCTAAGATCCTCAAGTGATTTAAAATTTGTCATTTTATTACCGACTACTCTTAATTGGATTCTGAATGTGGAGATTGGTTCAGAGATAGGGCGGATCTATTCTTGTGGGATACAGGGGTGTAGGCCACCCCAAAATCAAGAAAAATTCCAAACTGTCTTGTTGAAAAATAACTAGCTAAACTGTAGTACATTATTAATCGACATATTAGTTTTACCGTGTTTAACTCATTCACTCCCAACCATTTTCACTTAAGTGTTTTCCTGGATTTTGACAGATTTTTCAAGGCCCGCGAAATATTATGTTCGTTTGCTATAAAAATATGGAACATACCAAAAGAGAGATTAGAGTCTCTTCTTTTATCAGGGGGAAAAAAAAGTATATTCCTATCTGTTTCCACTGTGCAGCAATTAGCAATAGAACATATAGCTAAGTTTCATCGTTTTTCACAATTCTGCTTAGAACTGTGGGGAAATCAGCTTGTTTTAACATGGCCTGGTTGATCTCTTATACTCTGCTGCCACTCAACCATTTTCTGCGGTAGAGAGACTGCATCAAAGCCTTCTCTATGCTCTGGCATAAAAAAAAAACAAAAAAAAAACGTATAAATACGTCTTTGGGACACTTAAAACATTTAAAATGACGTATTTATACGTTTTTGGGAGCTAATGAGTTAATAAAGTCAGACAATTTCAAAATGGCCATAGCATCCATTATTCTGTATGTGGCCCTCAAAGGAAAAAGTTTGGACACCCCTGCTCTACATGCTAACATGCTGTTGCCATCACCAAAGGGGAAAAAAAAAAATACTGTTTCCACACAAACTTTTGAGATTTTTACTGGATAGCGACAATGATGCCTTTTTGTGTTTTCAACATGCAGGAACACGCAGTGACAGGCAAAAAAATAAAATAAAATAAAGTAGAAAATGGGGTGGGGGGCATTGTTGATTGTGTAAGACGTATAAACTTCCAACCCCGTTGCCACGCGGTGCAAGTTTTATGCACTGATTACTGATTGCCAGACAAGGTGATTTGCATTTGAATTGCCTCCTGCGTGAGCAAACAGTGTGTGTGTGTTTGCGTGTTGTGTAGTAAGAGCGCGGAGCTAAGAAAGCTCGTTGTCTGGGGACGGCATCAAGCCCGTAATGGTTCTTCTTACGTGTAAGCAAATCAAAGCCGTTTGGCTCGGCTGCCTGCTTGTTTTCTCCCTTAAGGTCAGCCGGCCGTGCCGAGATGGATCGCGCCCGTCTCGAGTGCCTGTGCGCAATAAAGCAAATAATTCAGTTAGCATAATGATAACGGCCCTCTTGCATACAATACGCGCCGTTTCATTTCCCCCCGAAGTGGCAGTATGCGGGGTCTCTCGGCGCGGTGCACTGCAGTGCATATTTCTCCATCAAGCGCAGACACTGAGCGCCGCCACAACTACTCGGGGCTATCAAAGTAACCCCCAAGAACGGGGGGGGGGACAAGGTCACGTGGCCTTCCTCGTCGAGGAAACAGAACCCGGCGGTCTGTTGTCTTTGCTCGCGCGTGCCCGCCGAGCACGAGGCTTTTGGCTTTCCGCCCCGTCGACTGTCCATCACCGCGACTGACAGGATGTGATTTAGACAGATGGATGGCCAGACATTGTTGTTTGTTGCCAACAAGGTCGGAACAACGGTGTTGAACTTCACTGCTCGCCTTTGCCAAGCCGGGAATCTGCAGGCAAATTCATGCAGCCGCTTCGTCAGGATTTGAGATACAAGTTTATTTTGACCTGTGATGATGGTTGTGAGGTAAAACACTGAAATTTGTGTAATGTGTTTTTTCTGCAAGGAGAATACCACTCAGATATACCATATATGTATTTATATTTAAATTGATATTTAGAATTGAAGGCCTTAAATGGCATTAAAAATCTAAATACAATTGAGGTAAAAATATTGTGCTTTATTTTACTTACAAATATTGTGCAAAGCAGTCACCATAACACAATTTAGCAATAATAAATGTCATAAAATAACTATATGTACTTGTGTGGACTGGTAACTAGTTGTAATTTACAAGGAACAAAACAAGTTGCTTCATGTTCCAAATACCAATCTTTCTGAATTTGAAAAGAACAATGTACTGTTTCTTTCACCAATGTCCAACATGAAGCACTAATGCCATCTAGTGGCAGAAAATGATCTCAGCACAAATTTATGATTTAATCTTTCACACTCCTTTGAACTTTTTTTTAACATCATATAACTTTCTGATTTGCTATACTCATTGTGAATTAAAAAGATACAACCACATTCGTATTTTTATATAGAATAGATATGATGTGATCCATTTGTGATTAATTGCAAATTATCCATGGAAATCATGCAACTATCTCTGATTAAAAATTGTGTAATCGATTGACAGCCGTTATATATCAAGAATATTGCACTGTGCAGGATGTGCACTCCCAGATGAACAGCGCCATCCAAGTTGCCTGGTGTATTTCGTTAGCTGTCCGGAATCCGGTCAGTTGGGCTGATCGGGTTAGTGGACCTCTTGCCAATTTAGTTGGGGACCCCTTGGTCTAACGGTTCTGCGCTCCAAATTCTCGGCTCCCAGTTCAATTACTAGGTTATTTCAAGGTTTTTGTTCAGTCCAAATGAGACCTTTCCTTTGTGTGACTTTTTATTTTTATTTTTTATAAGTCTCGAATCCACAATGCTGAGGTCCTGATATTGAAATCATCACTTCTAAGGGCATTCGCCATTGTGTGCAATTGTCAACCACACAAAGGTTGTTTTTGTTCCCCCTTCTTATTCAGACGCGATTCGGAGCTGATGATTCGTTTGTTACTCACTCAGTTCATGGCAACAACTTAATGCCTCGCTCTGATGAAAGAGTGAACAGAATAGAACAGGAGAAGAAAGGCTCGTCACATGTGGACGACACAGAACAACTGCCTTTTGTGTGTGTCTGCGCGTGCGTGCGTGCGTGCGTGTGTTTTGATTGACACTGTTGGAAAGGTATCGAACTGTGGCGCTTCATCCGAAACAAGTACAACAGCAAACATACTGCAGTGTTTGATAAAGCTCTGTGATCCCCCCTTGTGAAATGATTCGGAGGGGCTACAGGAAGATGTAGAAGGAAGATAATTTCTCACTTGTGATGTTGGCCCAGTTTTTCTTATCGCTCTCTCTCTCTCGCTCACTCTTTCTCTCTTTCTTTCTCTCTCTCTCTCTCAATCTCTCTGTCTCGCTCTCTCTCTCACTCTCTTGTTTTTTTTCCCTTTTCAGACAAGCCCGAGGTGAAGATCATGGTCGAGTTTCCTCAGGGTCTGACGCGGGAAGGCGAGACCCTGGAGCTGACGTGTCAGGCCAAAGGCAAACCGCAGTACGACACACACGAATGCATGCATTGTCACTATCTGGACCCTGAATGATGGAATGTAAACACACATATATATATATATATATATATATATATATATATATATATATATATATATATATATATATAGCGGGAAGCAAACTTTGACAACAGGCAAAATACAAAATTCGGATGCAGCTCAAAAAATTAGAACATCATACAAAAGTGCTTTTGTTAGCCAAATAGCGTAACTGCAAGAGTCTTTTTTTTTTTTTTTTTTTAACCTTTTGGAAAACAAGATTTATTTTTTTTAATTATTATTCAACCTTTGCAGATTACCATGCCATGGATGTCGAACAATCTACACAGACAGAAAAAACAAAACAGAAATACCAAGCCGTTGCTATTTTTATTGATATTATGACAGAGTTAAAATGGCTTAGGCAATTATGTTGTGAAGCTAACAATTTATTTCAATACTGTAGTCCTAAAGGTGAAACTTGTATTTTACAGATTCATTCTGAGAATCATTTTCAAAAAGTCAACTCTAGTTTCTACATTTAAGGTACATTTTAATGTTTCATATTTCATATTATTCTTTCATCATTTGGTAAATTAGTATTTTTATGAGCGGTAAGCTACAATCCTTAAAATTATAAAAAATAAATGAATAAATAAAGAAATCCTGGAATATTTCACTGTGTATTAAATTTACATATTGCAGTTTTACTTTATGACTTGAACTACTGAAATAAATTCAGTTTTCCATTGTTTAAATATTCTAATTTATTGAGATAGCATATCAACAATTTTGTTGGTAATATTAAAAAATACAAAAATTTAAAAAAAATCATTCACAGATCACTCATGAATAGATATGATCCTTTTATTGGTCAAACATAGAATCACAAATCTTGACACCCTTTCTATACATTGCTGAAAGGAAGTTTCCAAAAACTGAACATTTGTTTGAGTTTAATACACAGCACACATTCCTTATAGCTTTTTCTTCGTGGTGTGATAGAGCAACTGGACACTTGAATCCATTGATTGGTTGAAAATGAATGGAAATGAAGGAATTGTTAAAAACCAAACTGAAAAGTGAATATCAACATTTCTCTTTAGCACATGATTTTACCAAGTCAAGTTTGATTTTTCTTATGATTATACTGTGCAAGCAAAGCGTCAGTAAGACCAGCGGGGTAGAATCTGACTTTGATACCAGGAACGTAAAACATGAGATGCTTTACTGTGTACCGGCACCATATGAGGGGAACCCTTGCAGTGATGAAGAGTGTGAACTAAGATGAAACACCGAAAGACCAAAAGATAAACTGATCCCATCCTGAGGTCAACCGCTTTCTCACTTAACATCCCCGGGTACATGATAAGCAAACGGAATAGTACGAAGCTTCCAGCCAGCGAAAGGGGAAGTCTGCTCTGTGCTGTGGTTCGTAAGGACTGTCGAATGGCTGCTGTTGGGTTACTAAGGCCTTGTTCAGACTGGCAGCCCAAATCCGATTTTTAGCCCAGCCAGATTGAAAGTGGATGGCACTTTTTGTAGCCTGAACAGTCACAAAGCACATGAAATACGATTTTTGCGGGACGGATTCAAACCACATGCGGGAGGTAGTTTCATATCCAATCTGGACAGGGTGCGTCTCAATCTGATCAGCTCGAAACACTTAGAACGTATTTGACTGACCGCTACTCTACATGCGCTGAGCGCCGCCTCCGTTCCACGCCATTGCTACAACAACCTGTCGGATGGGTCAATAATGTGGCTCAGTCTGAACAGAGCCAGATCAGATTTGGACACTTGTTAAAAAACGGTCTGGACAGTCAGGATTTGAGGACGAATCCGATTGGATTCAAATATGCCTGCAGTCTGAATGCGGCCAAATCCTCTCCAGCGGGACTTCTGGAACCTGGAAGTGGGCGATTGAGGTTTATGCTGCCTTTTTACTGACTCGTTTCCGGTGTAAAAAAAAAGGGACCAATGTAGATCGGGTGCGACCATCTTTGTAGGTCCCATCGACCTTGTCCTATCTATACATCCTTCTGTCAATATCAGTTCTCATGGAACCGTAGTCTAAGCATGAAAGCCCACGTCCCCATCTCTGGCAACCCCAAACTTAGCCAAGGCCACCTCTTGATTGGACATTCCAGCAACACTGAGTTAGTGATCAGGGGATATGACTTTAAAAATACTCAAGAGGGGAGAGAGTGTTGAAGGGGAGACTGGGGCATAAGATTAGACATTTATCCATTTATTATCCTCTACTTATCCGGCCCCAGCTCACAAGAAAGACAGGAACACCAAGAGGTTCCCAGACCACCCTAAGAGCAATAGAGTAGTCCCTCCTTCCCCGAGGTCTCTTCCTGGTTGGACAGGCCTGGAACACCTCACCAGGGAGGCAACCAGGGCACATCTCAAAGAGTTTCTCAATGGTTGTTCGGCCTATCACTACCGATCACTTCACTGCTTAGTGCTCCAGTTTTGGATCCTTGTGAGCATGGACACGAAACAGTGAGTGCCTAACGCTTGATTCTCAAAGGTGGGGAAGTCATTGTTGCTCGTTCGGCGATGAGGATTCCGTGCATATAAGCCTTTGAGAAAGTTGTCATTTGTTTACATGGTGTGGGTGTTTGCGGCATGAAACATAATGGAGTACAAACAAAGCTATTAGGGCCAGAAGGCGGAGTGGTGGGGACCTGACAAACTCTTCAAACATCAAGACAGCTGCTGCGTCTGGTGTCTGTCACAGCAGTTTGTTGACAAGGCAGTTCAAATTTGAACTGGAACAAAGTCATCATCAGGAGATGTGAATGTGGCAGTAATGTGGCAACAGTGACAAGACTATTCCCTTGGATGCCCCGAGACCTTCAGAGAACACAGTACAGTATAACGTCAATCAAAACTTAAATGCTTGCAGCTGTTTTTGTGCGTATTATGTAGTAGCTGAAATCTCATCTTACCCAGATCTGCATTTAGTTCTGGGTCAGAGGGAACAAAATGAAAACATTTCAGGTGAAGTCGAAAATGTTAAGGGGGTGAGTTTTTGGAAAACTATGAGTTTCTATAACTGGATAAAGGAACCTTAATCAAAACTTTAACCTCATCCAATGACCAGCATGAGATCCAAGCAAGAGGCTCTTCATCTTGGGTATACTTCCTGATATCTGGATCCAAAAGGTTATTTATATCTGGACCATTCCTGACCAGATGATTGCGCTCTTCCAGGGAGGTTATTGAGTTTTAGACTTGAGTGATCATCACCTCCTGTAAACAGCGCTCTGGATCAAAAGGGTTAACCAACAAGACGGTTCTTCCAATGAGACTTGAATTTGCCAGAAAGCATATTGAGAAGCCAAATTCTAACAGATTTGAATTTAAAGAACCTTAACCAAAATACATTCCACGAACCAAACACGCTTGTGTTCCTCAGAACACTTCAAACCACAATGCAACTCGTCACCCTTGGAGATGAGCCCAACCCCCCATATTCATTTTCTAAAAATGAAAACACAATCGATACAGTGAGCAGGGAATTGGAAGTCATTTTCATTAGGGGCAGCTGAGAGTTGTGTAGTCATTACCAGCCCGTAGCGCCAAGGAGGGAGGCCTGGGCAGAATGCAGGGCGGCCATTTGTATGCAAGACGCCTGCCCTTCCTCTCTCCTTGCAGCCCCCATCTTGTATCTGCTTCCTCCATAACCATCCCGTTACAAACTGCAGTCACCCCTCCCCTATTTTACAAATTCACCCATTTGTGTTTGTAAGCTCTGGAACCGATCCTCAGTTATTCCTAGTGTTTGTACTTTCTATAATGCTGGCCACAAGATGGCGCCAACGCCAAAGGTTAATAGGAAAGGTGTAAGTGATACATCGACTTTGGAGACTGTCAACTTTGCCTGTTAGGGGGCAGCTGAGTTTAACCTGCCACAAGATGGTGCCAAAGCACTACTTTTATAATACAGAGGGCTTTGGTGGAATTCACTGGGGATAAAGACAGAGCCCTGCCACAAATATTGATAATCCACAAGTAACCAATGCACCCTCGAAAGATTTATAATTGCCTATAGATGCCACACGATGGTGCCAAAGCACTACTTTTCTATTCGTGGAAGATTGAGACAGAGACCTGCCATGAATACTGTTAATAATTTGTGCCTCACCCCTCAGTTTTACAATTGCTGTGGAGCTGGGTGATTATGGCCAAAAAAATATATATGTATTTTTTTCTTCCTTCCCGTCATTCTGGACAGTTAGGATCTTAATCAGTTTTAATTGAAGTATTAAACCCAACAACCATTTATTTAAAGGTTTTATCCATCCATCCATCCATCCATCTTCTTCCGCTTATCCGGGGTCGGGTCGCGGGGGCAGCAGCTTCAGGAGGGAGACCCAGACTTCCCTCTCCCCAGCCACTTCAACCAGCTCCTCCGGTGGGATCCCAAGGCGTTCCCAGGCCAGCCGAGAGACATAGTCTCTCCAGCATGTCCTGGGTCGCCCCCGGGGCCTCCCACCGGTGGGACATGCCCGGAACACCTCCCCAGGGAGGCGTCCAGGAGGCATCCGAACCAGATGCCCGAGCCACCTCAGCTGGCTCCTCTCAACGCGGAGGAGCAGCGGCTCGACTCTGAGTCCCTCCCGGATGACCGAGCTTCTCACCCTATCTCTAAGGGAGAGCCCGGAAACCCTGCGGAGGAAACTCATTTCGGCCGCTTGTATCCGGGATCTCGTTCTTTCGGTCACGACCCACAGCTCGTGACCATAGGTGAGGGTCGGAACGTAGATCGACCGGTAATTCGAGAGCTTTGCCTTTTGGCTCAGCTCTTTCTTTACCACGACGGACCGATACAGAGTCCGCATCACTGCAGATGCTGCACCGATCCGCCTGTCGATCTCCCGCTCCATCCTACCCTCACTCGTGAACAAGACCCCAAGATACTTGAACTCCTCCACTTGGGGCAGGATCTCATCCCCGACCCGAAGACGACACTCCACCCTTTTCCGACTGAGGACCATGGTCTCGGATTTGGAGGTGCTGATCCTCATCCCAACCGCTTCACACTCGGCTGCGAACCGCCCCAGTGAGAGTTGGAGATCCCGGCTTGATGAAGCCAACAGCACCACATCATCTGCAAAGAGCAGAGATGCAATGCTGAGGCCACCAAACCGGAACCCCTCAACGCCTTGGCTGCGCCTAGAAATTCTGTCCATAAAAGTTCTGAACAGAATCGGTGACAAAGGGCAACCTTGGCGGAGTCCGACCCTCACTGGAAACGAATCCGACTTACTGCCGGCAATGCGGACTAAACCTATTTAAAGGTTTTATTTATTCAAAAATAAATCCTGTGCAAAAATTTCAGACAACAATGTAGAAAACTATGTTGCAGTTCGGATTAAAGACTTCTATTAGACAAATACATAGAAAAGTAGTGCTTTGGCACCACCTTGTGGCAATTATAATCCCTATTTACTTACTGTATTCCCTTGTCACGTCCTTGGCTCCAGCTCATGAATGGGAATTTGTTTCACGCAATTTGTTTTGCGCATTTCATCCGGAAAACATTTGTAAGCGACTTGGTGCTCTCCCGCCACCGTTAAGCACACTTGTGGTTTGTTTATTTGTTCTTTCCCGCCCACGTGTCGTCTCTTCCCGGAGTCTTCACCTCATCTGCTTCTCCTTCCGTGCCATATGTTTTCAAACAAGTTTTTTATTTATTTTTTTTAAAAAAGGAGTGAGCCCATCAGCACCCGCTCGGGGGAAATAACAGGAGCGGCGGCTGTGAGGGGAACGACGTTTTGTCTTTTTACCCCCCTTCCCCCTGCGCCCAAGGTGGCTCATTGTCATAAAAATGGAATCTGTCATGCCGCCATAAACCTCAGTCAAGGTAGAGAAATAAGAGCCACCTACACACAAGTACACACGCGTGACAAACCGGCAATTTGCAAACAAAAAGCCTGCCACGGCGTTATTGTGGATTTTTATTTTTTATTTTTTTTGACAATAGCACAAAGAGAGCTACGTCATTATAATATATCTTGTTTACGCGTAAGCAGCCTTTGATTAGCCCCCTTTTGTTTTTGTAAATGCCTGCGAGAGGTTTTTGATGAAGTGAAATGGCGGCAAAATGCTCTTTCGGGCGAGACGATCGTCTTTGAGGGAGCACACGGCGTGTCCTCCGGCGTCGACGTGCGTTTCTTCAATTAGCGCCATTAGCCAGGTGATAATCGGCTCGGCGTTGTGGAGGAGGTTGTTGAAAAGACACTAAATTAGGCACACGCGAAGTCCGACAAGATACGACAGCATGGATAATAATACGTTGTGTGAGAGAGAGCGATCAGGCTTGAGTGCCTGTAAAGTGAAAAGAAATATCTCGTAAATTTGGCACACCGCAAAGAAGAGTGTTGTTAAAAACCCTGACAAATTGGAATCATTGAAAAAATTTCTGTGAAATTAGACTCATGAGGTCGTGATGCTACTTCATCTCCCGTATAAAGTCTCTGACTGTCTTGTCTGACTGAAAAAAAAAAAATGTTTTACCGCACTCTTCCGCCCCCTCTCTGTGGCGTGCGGCCACTCGCAGCCAACAACGAGGCGCTCTAGAGCAGCCTCACCAGCCCAGATGTCTGGTCCACATGCAGGCTGTCAAATCGGACTGTTTAATTTTTCTCCCTTCTTTCTTTTCCACCTTACACTGCACGCACTCATGGCTGACAATGAAGCGCTCTAAAGCTTACAACGGGAAGATACATTTGTGGTAGCTAGCTGGCCAACTGGATTTCAAAAATTGCACCATATAAGAGCTGGTGTAAATGTTATCTTTATATGCCTGCGGGCCGTCATTTGGACACCACTGCTGTAGCGGCTTTCTGTACATGTACAACAAGCTACCACGTTATCTTCCTGTGACCAGATGCACATACAACATATGATAACAATGTTTCGGACAATATTGCTTTTGTCTTCAGACACGAGCGTGTTGTATGATCCATTATCCGAGGCGGTTCCTGAACGGCGTCCACTCTGCAACAAACAATAAATTGTATTTCACGATCACGACTCTCCCCTCACTTGCAATATCTTCTCTTCCATGTATGGAATTCACTGACAATGAGAATACGCTTGGTGTTTCCCCAGTCTTAATTACGGCCATATAGAACATTTTAACCACCGCATTTGCATTTAGAAGATTTTTGCCCCCTAGGAAATTTATATCAATTGAATGAATCCATTCCGCAGAATCCATTCTATTAAATCTCAACTGAAGTGTACAGTTTTTTTAAGTAACATTTAGATTGTAACTAGAGACAGACAGCAGACCTCCGCCGAGGAGGAAAGATTTTGCTGTCCGTTATCACAAAGGATGCTCAGCAAGGAAATGGCTTTTTATTCATGTACTTATTTATAGTATAGTATGGTTGTAGTAGTGAATTGCAGTATTTCTTATTTTAAGCTTAACTTACTCATGACTAGGGGTGGGAACCTCTGAGTACTTCACGATACGATATACGATACAAGGCTCACGATAACGATTATCTCACGATATGACGATACCGCCATGATGGATATATTGGTCAGGTAATTCATCTACAATAAAACTACTTAAGACATAAACACAATATTCAAACTGGTGTTTTCTTCACAGTGAGTATTTTAGTGTATTTTATTTTGTATTTTTTAAACAAATACAAATGTCTTCTTAACAGAGACCACTTTCTGTGAACAAATTTGTCTTTGTTAAACATCAGTCAGTCACATAGTCAATTATTTCATTTTATAAACTGACACAATTTTTTTGTATGACATTGCAAAAGTAAATAAATAAAATTACTTCAATATTAAATCCAATTAAGGGGATGCTTTACTTATTTAGACATTTTTGGCAGTCAAACATTAATATTTTGTCTATAATTAATTTGATACTTTCATTATTTTTCACGCACAATTGTACCTCTAAAAACACATTTTGCAACTTGCTGTCGACTGAAAATGACATCACAAGGGCTCAGGTAACCAATCACAGCCCAGCTTGTGAATGTCACATGACCAAACCTAGAAAACAGGTGAGCTGTGATTGGTTACCTGAGCTCTTGTGATGTTATTTTCAGTCGACAGCAAGCTGCAAAAATGTGTTTTTAAACGTACTAATTGTATGTGAAAAATAATGAAAGTATCAAATTAATTATAGACAAAATATGAACTTTCTATTGCTGTAATGGGCTAAATAAGTAAAGTATCCCTTTAAATCAATATGAATATTCCTCAGAAATTGTGTGCTTGAAGAAGTCGAAACATAAAATATGTTTTAAAATGTTAAAATTGAAGATATAATACACATTTTTCATAAAAATGTATGCAAAACTGAGTCAGTTGCTGGACAGATGAATATAAGCTGATGAGTCTTCTTCGCCTGAAGACATGCGTCTATTTCCCCGCCACTCTTATGAGGCACTCCCACTAGTGGCCCGCCGAGTAATTGCTCAATAAGTAATGAACAATAGAGCCATTATAGTGGCTGTATATTAACTACAAATATCGCAATACTTGCGTGGGTGTATCGATAATCTGTCGGGAGACTATCAGGATTTATCACAATATCGATACATCGTCACACTCCTACTCATGACCAGAAATAGAATCTCAGTAAGATTATCGGAAGGTTTTTAAAGTACACTTGAAGCAAAATCTTGGTTAGAATTTTCGTCACCACTTTTTTTTATATATTTTTTCTTTTTTTCCCCAGGCCACAGCGGGTGAACTGGGTGAAGGTGGACGATGAGATGCCGTCCCACGCCGTCATCACCGACGCCGACCTTTACATTGAGAACCTCAACAAGTCCTACAACGGAACGTACCGCTGCGTGGCGGCCAACTCCTTGGGCGAGTCTTCCGACGATTACATCCTCTTCGTCTACGGTATGTCCACAAACGTAAATATATACATACGATAGTTTTGTTTTGTTTTTTCTGTGTGTGAATGCCAAAAGACGAGCGTTACATCTGTGGATTGCTATCGTGTTATGTAGGATTGCAAAAGTGGTGGTAAATTTCCAGTAAATTTCCATGGGAACATTTTATATATATTTATTCCCACAAAATTCTCTTTAATTCCCATGAAAATGTTCCAATTTTGAAACTTCCCAGAATTTTGCAACCCTAATCGCCAAGCCACATACTTGATTTCCTCCACTTGCGTGAAAGGTCATCTGTCAGCATTCCCACGTACAAGCGGGATCCACCTCTGTGCATCACAAAGTCCAAACTAGGTCAAGCCCTTAATAACTTTCCATTTCTTGATTCCTTCCTGTTGTTCTTGCCTGCTCACGTCTCGCATCCTCATTGCCGCATTATCGCAGCACATTTTCACACTGTTGCAACCAATAATATCAAGACCCCCTGCACCCCAACCCCTCCTCAAGCACGGCATTGCGCTCTAATGTGCTCGCTCTTCCGTGCTAAATGACTTCAATCTAACCTTCCAAAGATAAATAATTTGCCGTCTATTGTCCTCGAGAATTGGAAGAGTGAAAAGGTTTTTCTTTTTGTTTTTCTGGTCGCAAAAGGGAGTAATCCGACGCGCAACGTCTGATGGACGCCGACTGAATTGGTTTTGTTTACAACGCAACGAGTCGTGCTAATGAGAAGCGCGATGAAACGGCAGAGAACCGTGTTGCCTGTAGAGAATTGCGCCGTAATAAATACGCTTCCTGTAGTTCCATATTGCCACGTGCAGAAAATTTACCGTGTGAAAGAAAAGAAGTAACATCGACAGCTAGGGGAAAGCATCTCTTAAAAAAAAACACTGTTTGTATCACGATACATGGGGTGCGATACAATCCAAGGACGGTTCAATTTGAAAATGGAACGATGCATTTTAGTTTGATAAGGTGCGGACTCAGTTTCTTGTCATTTTCCACACATATGAATGAATGAACATGTCGGTACTGTTAAGTTTCACCAATAAAAGACGATACGATACATATTGATATATTTTATATTGGAGCTATTCGATTCAATTTGAAGCAGTTGCATCTTTTAAATAAAAATCCATTTTCTGATTCAAATTGTTTTTGTTACACCCACACATACTGCACATTGGCTTCATTAAAAAAAATCATTATAATTAATTTGAGATAGAAATGTGACATAACTCTTCAAACGTCATGATCACTGATAGAAAATAAGACGGTCTGTCTTATTATTCAGGAATGTGTGGCCAACAAATGTTTTTTTCATCCTGTTTTGCGTCTCAAATCATCTACTGTGTCGTTAATCTGTATGCGTTTTGCATGTATTGTCTTTTGGCAAAGTATTACAATGTTGTGTTCCTTTGGATTCCAAATCAAAAATCTCCGTGTTCTGTTCTGTTCAGTCCACAACTATTTCCTCGTTTGATACCACGCATTTATTGTCCTGACGCTGAAACGGGTTGCAAGTCTTGCCACCCACGTCACCCCCCCCATCGAGCACAAAACAGCCCATGTAGCTTATATAAAGGCTGAATTTGCCAGCAAAAACAAAGTCTAATGACCTTGGCATTCATCTCGGCATGAATACATGCATTAGATGGGACCACCTGTAGTCCCCCCCCCCCCCCCCCCACACCCGTAAACACAACATATCACATTGTTTCCAAAGAAACCAAACACACAAAGATGTCACAAAGATGTGAAAGATTCAAAGATGCGGCAGGCCAAATTCAAACATTTTGCTTGTTTAACGAATGTCATGAATTGTGAGGGTTTTTTTTTACAGCCAACCGTCAGTATCATCGTTGATGAAAACAAATTAAATAAGTACAAGTCAAAATTAAAAATATGTTTTGTGTGTTTGAATAAAAAACAAATGAGAACTGCCATTTTACATTTTCAAAGCAAACTAAACCTATGATTGCACTCGAAAATGTCCTTCGTTTTTGGCTTTGTAGATGTATTCCTTACATGAGCTTTTGAGATTATAATTATTTTGGTGGGTATGAATGTACAGCCATACTGAAGAAGGGAGGTCCAAACGTCTTAGAGAATTGCAGTTTACTTTATTACACATCACTTATTGTGTCTTTTATATTTTTAAATCTAGCGCTTGATAAATACTCCATATATTAAAATAAATAAAATTACTAAAAACTAAAAAAAAGTGTTTTCGAAAAACATAAAAACTGGGACCTGATTTATGATTGGCAGAATAAAATTCAGAAAACCAATTACGGTAATTGATCGATTGATTTATTAAAAAATAAATAAATAAATACTGAATAATAACGTATTTTTTGGTCCTGTAATGCTGACAGCAAAGATATGACTTAAAACAGAGAACACCTGAGATTCTTTAAAAATATTTTTTTCCTTTAGTATTTAATTTTATGACAGAGGAAAATTGACAAAAAACTGTCAATCTATTTCATTTTATTTATTATTATTATTATTATTTATTTATTTATTTATTTTTATTTTATTTTATTTTATTTTTATTTTTTATTTTTGTCCCTTAATGCTGACAATAAAGATATGACTTAAGGCAGAGCACCTGAGATTTTATAAAATACTTTTTTCCTTTAGTATTTAATTTTATGACAGAGACAAAAATTGACAAACTGTCAATCTGTTTCATTTTATTTATTTATTTATTGATTGATTGATTTATTGGGGGAGGTGTTTGAATGTCATTATCTTTGTCTCATGTTGTAATGGCAAGTGGCATTTCATTTACATTGCACTTTTCCACCTTACAAGGCCCTCAAAGCGCTTTACATTTTTGACTACCCATTCACCTACTGATGACGCAGCATCAGGAGCAATTGGGGGTTCAGTATCTTGCTCAAGGATACTTTGACGTGTTCACAATGGCATGGGATCGAACCCACAACCTCTGGGTTGGGAGACGACCACCATACCACTGATCCACACCGCCCCCATAGTAATGTATTACTATGTAAAAAAAAAATAATGAATCAGTCAATGAAAGATCGAATGCTTCCCCCCACCCCCCCCCCCCCCCCCCCAATTCTTAAGGTAGCAAATAATATTGTCCGGAAGATTTAATCGGTTGAGCTTTAGTAAAAACAAACCTGTTGTAAATGCTCATTTCAACTACCGTAATTTGCGGCCTATTGAGCGCACATGACTATAAGCTGCATGTGCCCACATTGAAACATGAGATATTTACAAAGAAAGACGGTACACAGAAAGAGTTTTCAAAGGTTTAATAATATACCTTAGCTTTTCTTTCCAAACAGTGCCTGTGACGCGGCAGTAACACAGCAGCAATACGGTAGTAACGAACAGGGCTGCTTAAAAATAACATACCAGTAAAAGTCACTGAGACTGAGACTTGTTGTATTTCCCATGATGAGGGTCTGTTCATGCTCATTTTAGTCAGGCACAAAGCGCCAAGTTACATTAAACTTGTGTCTTCCTCCACACATATATTCCATCTGTCTCACTCTTACCTTTTCTGCTCGAGCACCCCTGGAGGCTGTTAGAAAAAAATGCATAAATTAGCCACATCGTTGTATAAGCCGCAGGGTTGAAAACGTGTGACAAAAGTCGCGTCTTATAGTCCGGCAACTACGGTAACTATATTTGTTTAAAACAAACTAGCTATAATGGAAAAAAAATAAGAAAGAAAATATTCTAACCCTGATAAAACCACAATTTGACATTTTCACCAGAACACACACTTGCATGACCTGTTGTGTGTTTCCGTTCCTGTGTTATCTTTCACCATTTGTTGCACGGGAGCCACAATATCAGCACACACGCGCGTGTATTGTTGGCGTGTAACTGGATGAAAAATCGCCTCCGTCCCGGACGGGACAAATGCGTCCGCCCCCAGCTTCCCCCGTCTAATAGGCGGGATTGCAGCCTATTGTGACCCGCCCGGCGTGATGGAAAGCACCGTAAGAGCGGCTGACACTAACAACGTTAACGGGCCAAAAGAATGCGTCGGCTGTTGCTCGAGGGGGAGTCTGGCCAAATGGCCCCAACTTCGCAGGGGTGACAAAACACAAGCATTCGGCTTTTCCCCTCTCGCCGCCGCCGAGTGCAAGCGGGGAGCCAAAGGGGTCTCGGCTTGTTTACTGCCAGCCAATAACCGAGTTTGCCGCCGCCGCCTCCTCGCTGCTCCTCGGTCTCTCGAGTCGTACTTATTCCACTGCTTTACATTTCTCCTCCGTTTTTAAAAAACGCTCGGAGTCGTGCCCCGTCGTCTCGCCGGCCCCTTAAGTGGCTTCCGCAAAACTGCCGTTTTTGAAATTGTCATTAGCTTATGTAATTACTGCTGGGGATGGACCTCACCGTGTTTATGTTCCGGGTTCGACTCTCGGCTCAGGCCTTCGTTGGTGGCGTAGGTTCTCTCTATGTACGCCGGCTTCCTCCTAAATTTCCAAAAGCATGTCAACGTGTTAGCCCAGTGTACACTGCGGTTATTATAGTTAACAAAAAAAACTAATCAAGTCATTAAAACTAGCATTTAAAACAAACATTATAGCGGACAAAATAAAATGAAAACGAAAGTGCTTTTAACAAACGATAACTGAAACTACGTTTAACATTAACTAGTAAAAAATCTCATTGTTTTTTGTTTCATTTTTATAAATGTATTTAGTTTTCTTTATTACGATACAGCCGTAGAGAAGAAGGAAGGTTGAACAGTTTAACTTTTATTGATTGCAGAATACTTCATCAGCTTTTCTTTTATCTTGCACCCTCTACATATAGCTACATTAAAAAAAAAAAAAACTTATAAACTAAACTAGAACAAAGCATTTTTGAGAAAATAACAAAATTGTTAGCTGCGTGAATTAATAAAAACTAAGTGAAGTTAAAAATCTTAGGGGTGTAAAAAAAAAAAAAAAAAAGATATTGAAAAATTGAATTTTGATCAAGAAGAAAAAAGTGCCTCAAAACCCCCCAAAAAAATAAAATTGCCTTTTATTTGTAAAATATAACTTTAAAGGATATGCCAGTATGCAGTTGTGTTAATTTTGTCTGCCATTATTAAATTTAGTCCAATTTCAGTCACTTGTTAGTTTTTAATCAGTTAGTCAACCTCATCCCATTTTTATTTACCGTACTCCATTTTTAATCGACTATAAATCGAACATTTTAGTCCTTATTTTAGTCCAAGAAAACATCATTTTATCCATCTAGTTTTGGTCAACAAAAACTGTCAACATTTTAGTCAGAACAATCATTTTAGTCCTGTATATGTTTTTTGTCAGCAGATTATATTGAACCGTTTTGCATCTAAAACTATTTAACATCAAATTTTCTCATCTTTTTGATGAAAAACTTCACAGTGGCTACTGGCTACTATCCATGCTATGAGTTAGTTAAGTTAGCCAGCATTAGTTAGCAGTTATATTATTTTTTGGAACGTTATAGCCGTTGGAGAGAAAATATTTTACAAAATCATATCATTTTCGTCTTGTTTGTACAGAAAAGTTGTACAGAAAAGTTTTTATCAGCTTCGCCAGATAGCTAAGGTGAAACCAATTTTATCAAGACTGGACTTGGAAAGATTGATTCATGCTTTTATTACAACTCGTCTTGATTATTGTAATTCTTTGTATGTAGGCATTAGCAAGACTGCTCTTGCCCGTCTGCAACTTATACAAAACTCTGCTGCTCGTCTGCTTACTCAGACACGTAGACGTGAGCATATTACTCCTATCTTAGCATCACTGCATTGGCTCCCTGTGCACTATCGAATTAATTTTAAGCTTCTGTTGTTTGTTTTTAAATGTTTGAATAATCTTGCACCTCCCTATTTATCTGAGTTGCTTCACCCTTATAGCCCACCCCGATTACTAAGATCAGCTGACCAGTTGCTTCTGGTAGTTCCGAAAACAAGGCGGAAGCTTAGGGGTGACAGAGCGTTCGCGACTGCTGCTCCCAGGTTGTGGAATCAATTACCACTGTATGTTAGACAGGCCACTTCACTCCTGGTTTTTAAATCACGTTTAAAAGCATATTATTTTTCCCTGGCCTTCAGCACATAGTATTACTGATATTTACAAGCAGTAGACTGGCATGAATTTGTTTATATTATTTTATGTGTTTTGTGATTTCTAAGTATGTTTTTATATTTTATCTGGTTTTATTATCTTATTTTATGTGCAGCACTTTGGTTCCCTTGTGGATTTTTAAATGTGCTATACAAATAAAGTTGATTGATTGATTGATTGATTGTTTTTGTTCATGAACTAAAATAAAATGTACATATATTTTAGTCCTGTTTTTATTAAGTGAAGGACATTTTCATCTCGTCTTCATTAGTCGACGAAAATGCATATACTGATTTAGTCCCAGTTATTGTTTATTAATGAGGGTTTTAGTCTAGTCTAGTTTTAGTCCGGTGAAAAATGTGTTGACGAATTATTTTTTAGTTTTCGTTGATGAAATTAACACTACTCTACAGTAATGACAAGTTCATATGTATGTAAGATGACAATAAGACACTCAATGAATCGTACTCTTAAACCGAGACGTACCATCGCGAATCGAATCGCAATCCCACTGCATCGAACCAAATCGTTGCACTTTAGAATCGAACCGTCCTTGAATCGTATCATGATACCATATCGAATCATCTCAATCCGGTTCACACAAGATAAGTGTCACAGGCTCAACTCCGTGAAAGGGGCTTGTGACGATCCCGAACATCTGCTAGCCCCGGCACAATTGACAATCGGATTGAAAATAAATAAATAAATGGACAGCACCGCCCCCGAGCTGCAGTCTGCTTGACGCTTTGTCTGCCGGCACACTCGGCACCCGGTGGACCAATCTTGTCCATTGGTCAAGGTTGTGGATCAATTTAAAATCCTGTGGAAAACCGGCAGTGGTCCGGCTCACCTGAAGGTCTCGGTCTGCGCGTGGGACCAACCTTGGCTCCGGGCGCACTCGGACGCCTTGCGTTTGAACGACTGCTCGTCGTTAAGGACTTAACAAGTTTGCAGATTTGTGCAGTCTGCGTGAAGCATACCCGCCCCGAGGCAAACAAGCCACTTTCATATGAAAAACAAGCTCGCTGCACACTTTACCTACGGCGCTCTAACCTTTATTAACTTTATTACCTCCTTCATGCAACTTTGGGAGGTAATTATTTTCAATTTGCCTCAAACTGGCAGTCAAAATAAAGCGTGGTGGAAACCGCTGAGGATCGCTGCTGCCGCTGCAAAGATGGGGGGGTGGGATAGTGACTTATCGCAGCTAATCTGGAAAATAATTTGCCAATAAATGCCAAGCATATCTTGCAAAAAGCAACTCAAAGACCCTTTGTTCAAAAAAAAAAAAAAAAAAAAGTTTGGATGACTGACACGGGTCATGTGAATTTAAAAAAAAAAAAAAATGTCAATGATTTTGTTTTGTTCAGAAAAAGTTTCCAAATAATGGATGCAGGTCACAGAAGATCAAAATTCAAGTACTTCGTGTACAAAAGGGATGTAACTAGGGGTGTTAAAAAAAAAATCGATTCGGCAATATATCGCGATACTACAGCACGCAATTCTCGAATCGATTCAATAGCCAGCCGAATCGATTTTTTAACATCCTTTTTTTGATGGAAAAATATTCAATAAAACGTCTAACTTTCACACCTTAAGAATGGAAGAATGTTATATTAATAGAACATTAAGCCTTAATATTTTATTTCAATGCTGTTCAAACATGAAAAAGGTTACAACCTGTTTGTTAAATACAGTGGCTAACAGTTATAAGACTGAAGTTTCAGATCAATAAATAATACATTTTCATACAAATCTTACAGTGTACATGTACAAGTTTACTGAATGGTATTTTCTAAATTTGAGTAAAAAAAATAAAATATCGACTTTGTAAATTCATATCGGGATTAATCGGTATCGAATCGTGACTTATGAATCGTGATACGGATCAAATCGTCAGGTACTAGGCAATTCACAGCCCTAGATGTAACAGTATCCAAACATCACGATACGATGTTATTACGACATGAAGGTCACGATACTATAATTATCACGTGGGGAGGTTGGCGATACAAAAAAAAAAAGTTACAATATTGTGGAAAAAAAACAACTCATACTAAAAAAAAAAAGGCAATATTGTGCTTTTTGTAATATTTCTAATAACACTTAATATCGAGGTACTTACTTGTTAACACACATTGAGTTCCTCCACATATTGACTCGCTTCCCAAGCACATTTCATTCCCCTTCATCTGAATATTAGCATGGATTAAAAACATAGAAGGGCCAAAACATGCCGTATGAAAATTAAACTGCACTAAAAAACTAGCCACCAGAGGGTGCTAGAACTGCACAAATGGAAATCAACCCGACTGTTTTGAACAGTTGTGCTGCTTTTAATATCGTGACATGACGATGACAATATATTGTGGCAGTTTTAATATCGCGATATCACGATATTGCCGTTATCGTTGCATCGCTACAAAAGACAAATACGATCCAAATCCGCACATTGTTTACAAAAAGGTGTTCAAATACACAGGCTATATAAATTCCCAACATTGATTAATCAGCCGATTAACTACAAAAAAAAAGTATATTGAATCAAACTTTATTTTTGCATGCCTCGATACGTACAGCAATGAGATTTATTTTATTTTTTCTATCTTGTATTAATTATATATTTACTATATATGTTATTACATCATTTATTATTGTTTTATATATATATATATATATATATATATATATATATATTTTCAATTATTATATTTTATTTTTATTACATTTTTTTCCCACCAGATTTTTTGTTGACGTTTCAATGTCATAGTTTTTTGTGTTAAATTGTAATATGTTTTTTGTTCCACTGTACTCAACTTGATGATGTTCTTTCCTCTTCTTTGCAACTCTTTTTTTTGTTTGTTTTTTTTGTTTTTTTGTCCTCATGCCATCAAACATTCTCCTCTTCACCACCAACTTTTTCCTTCTCCTCCTCCCGCTGATCATCCGGAATTACCCGACACATTTTTCTTGTCAACGCAGCAGCGCCCGTTGCTCATTAGGGCGTTTAATCACTGCTAACAAGCGCCGCCTTGCTGTGCGAGCCGCATCGCATTTCATATTTTTGCTTTGGTGATCTCATTTGTGTCCGCCCCCTGTGAGTTTGTCACGTATTTGTCTTCTCATTCAGATGCTCCCACCACCACCCCCACACCCACCACTGCCACCACCACCACCTTCATCACCACCTCCTCCTCCTCCTCCCTCCACTCCGAAGCCGCCCAAGGTACGGTATCGCCCTCAAGATTGCGCCTGATCAGTTCGAAGTTGTAATGACACCGTTTGCCACTAGATGGCTGACATCACTTAGTAGTAGGATGTATAAGTGGCGTGGTATTTTAGAGTCTCTCGTGTGAACGAAGACTCCTTCATGTCGAAAGTCACCATCATGGTGACATGCAACTTAAATTTTATGCGACAGTTAATTAAGAAACATTCGATGAACTATGCATTTATGATCACAATTAACATGTGCTCCCAAAAACATAAATATAATATATATATTTAAATGTATTGTCTCCCAAAGACATATTTACACTTTTTTTTTTGTTTGTTTGTTTGTTTATGCTGGAGCATACAGAAGGCTTTGATGCAGACCCTCAAAGGCATAGAACTGGTGAAAAACATGGTAGTAATTACAAAAACGGCCAGCAGATAACAGCAGAGTATAAGAGATCAATGAGGGCCATGTTGAAAACAAGCTTTTTCCCCACAAATTCTAAGCAGATTTGTGAATAATGATGAAACTTAGCTATATTCAAATGCAAATTGCAGCAAAACGGAAACAGATAGAAATATACTTTTTTTTCATGATGAAAAAAGACTCTAATCTTTCTTTTGGTAGGTTCCATGTTTTTTTGCGTCTTGCAAATTAAGTCAAAATCCAGTAAAACAGCCGGGAGTGAACGTGATTGCTTCTGTGAAAATAGCTGGGAGTGAAAGAGTTAACAATCTAAAGATGGAAAAGTTCTGCATTGCATGCTCCAATGCATCCTGGGAAAGGAAGAGTCACCGAAAAGTACAAAAGTCCACAAACATTAGCATTTTTTTTTTCTCATTGTTGTTGTTCACATGAACCGTTAACGTTTCGTTTAATGTGAATTAAGTTACCCGTCCCTGGTCATGATTATTACTACTTCTTTAAATTGTTTTGATTAATCGGTGATTCAAATGGTTGTCGGTCAATTTGATAATCGATTACTTGTGGATTATTTGATACGGTTTTATTCCTCTAATTTGTCGCCTTTTTATGTAAACCAAAAGGTACCAACATGGTTTGTGCCATTTATGTACTTGTTCTAATCGTAAATTTCTGCCAGGGTTTTTTGGGGGGGTCAGTTGTAGAGTTTGTCACAAAAAGATGGAACCAAAAAAAGACCCCGACAGTACACTTTTTCTGACAGTGTAGTTGGGGGGGGGGGCGGGTAAAAACGGATCCCAAATGCGAACGGTTCCATCGGAAATCAAACTGCAGGCCGTTCTGAGCGCACACCTCCAGCTGGAAGAAATATGGCCACTTTTCCCATCAGCCCGCGCTGTGAACGCAATCAAAAGCCTCGCTGACAGCTCGCTCGATTGGAACGAACCTCGCGAGGCCGGCGCGAATCACCACCATTGTGCTTGATTATGCCGTTCGATTGGATTAAAAGGAATGCCTATCAGCGCCGGGGGGGGCATTGATTGCACCTGGCGTCGGTCGAGGCAGTCGCGCGGACTCTCTCGTTCGTACCGTCGGGCTGATTGACTGCGGGATTCGCAAATGATTGCACTCGTGTGGCTAATAAGTCCGTTGGGAGGAACAGAGATTACAAAATAGAAAGTCAGATTCGGAAAAACAACAATGCAAGGGCGGCTTTTATCTGCTCAGTTGGGGTCATCTTCATTGAAATGAATGGAAATGCCATTAATCCGTTTAAGGCTGCAACTAATGATGATTTCAGTCATCGATTATCTGTTGATTTTTTTCGATTAATCGAACATTTAAAAGAAATGTTTGTATTTCTGTCTCTGCAAGACATTTCAACAGAAATTTCTGAATTATTTCAAATAATTTATGATTCAGTTTTGTCAAAAATCCTTTATGATTAATTGTTACAAGTCTGTTCTCGGCCTCCATAAAATAGCATTCTGTAATATTCTGCTTCATAAAAACATACATTAATAATGACATTGATAGAATTCAAAAGAATTAGGGCTGGCGCTATTAAGTTATGTTTAGAATCGATTATCCTATCGACTATTCCATTGAATAATCGAGTTACCGTATGGATTTGTGTTGACTCATTTTTGTGCTCTACCTAACCAACTGTCGGTTTGCTTATTTTAAGTTGCATCAATAGGAACGGGAAAAAAAAAAAAAAAAAAACATTTTGGTGCTTTCCATCTCGGCCACCCGGGGGGGGGGGGGGGGGGCAGTACAAGGCAGACAAACATCTGTACAATATAGATGACTTGGCTCTTCGCAGAGGATAAAGAAAATCTCTGTATTTCTGCATAGTTTGTGTTCAAATATCAGTTGCCTGAAGGATTATATATGCGTTTCCCATCATACGGAGGAAGCATTAGTTATTAAGCTAGCAGGTTAAAGGCTAAGCTATTTGTGTGTATTTCATATGTAGTTTAATGTGTCAAATTAATTTGTGTCCAAAAAAAAAAAAAAAAAAAAAAAAAAGCAAATGGCTGAATGTGCTGTGCAGTGGGAAGCAAGTTGACGTCTGAAAAGATATTTTCGCTGGGAAGCCAAACCCATTTACACTTTGCGCCAGATGTCCTGTCCTTACGTGCTGCATTCTCATCTTGTGACGGTGTGTGTATGCGTGTGCGTGCGTGTACGTGTGTGTGTAAGGATGGAAGGCAGCAGCGGGCTCATATGGCCATAATACACTCTGCCAGTTGATTTCATTTAGCCACAGCGGGGCTTCACAGATCACAGACTGCCAAATGAATCTATCAGAGTGCTATTGAGGGGGGTTTTTTTATTATTTTTTTTTTCATCACTTTCCCATTAGACGAACAAAATGGAGCACTTTAAAAATCTATACAAGCCCAACACTTGGCCTCTAAGTGCGTCTCCGCGTGTGCAGGTTGTGGGGGGTGGCGCTAAAAACATTGGCAAATGTCAAAATGATTGTTTTCAAACATCTTTTAGAGCTTGCGCTCATATCTCCAAGCAATTAGGTCATGACCGGCATTTCCATGCGTGGACCTCCCAGGAACTCCTCACAACGTGTCCGTTCACCTTTTACGTTCATTTATATATTTCATTATATTTATAATAGGGCTGGACGATAAATCAGATTAATTCGATTAATTCGTCCGTTTAAAGTACCACCATGGGAAAATTAGTTAAATCGTGTAATTGAGGTGCTTTTAAATAAATACGCATCCTCTCCCTTAGGCTCGTTGTTTTGGGGTCCTTCATTTGGTGGCTAGAACTACTTACTTGTGGCATTTAAGTTATGCAAAAGCTATGAGTAGCTTTTTTGAGTAGCTTTTTTTTTTTTTTTTTTTGCAAAAACTATTTGACATTTAAGTTGAGCAAAAGCTATGAGTAGCTTTTTGCACAAGCTATGTGGCATTTAAGTTAGGAAAAAGCTATAAGTAGTTTTTTTTGTTGCATAAGCTATGTATGGCATTTAAGTTGAGCACAAGTTGAGTAGTTTGTTTTGTTTTTTGTTTTTTTTAGCACATGCTATGTGGCATTCAAGTTATGCAAAAGCTATAAGTAGCTTTTTTTTGTTGCATAAACTATGTATGGCATTTAAGTTGAGCAAAACCTGAGGGTTTTTTTTTTCACACGCTATGAGTAGGTGTTTTTTTTGTTTGTTTTTTTGCACAAGCTATGAGTAGGTGTTTTTTTTTTTTTTTGCACAAGCTATGCATGTTAAATTTACTTTAAAACTGATTCAAAATCAGTGTACGTTATTGTCTGAACATTTTGCACAAGATTTTAATGAATCAAACCTAGTTTAAATTAAATGTTTTTAGTTTTTTGAAACTTTTGATTAAAATCGATTAAAATTGTAATTGTCCAGAATGACAGAAAAAAATTTAGATTTTATATTTTGTCTATATCGCCCAACCCTAATTTATATTTATATATAATGCTTTATTTTCCTTTGTTGTGCAACATTGTGCAAAAGCAATTTAGCAATAATAAATGTGATTAAAAAAGAATATATGTATTTGTGTGGACTGGTTACTAGTTGTAATTTACAATAATCTAAATGGCCTGGAGTTGCTTCATGTTCCAAATGCTAATTTATCTGAATTTGAAAAAGAAAAACCAACATTCAACATGAAACACTGTCATCTCGTGGCAGAAAAATGACCTCATTACAAATCTGACTCAGTTTCACACCCCTTTTTAACTGTTTCATTTTTTTTTATTTATTTTTTTTTAGTGCTGTCACTATCGAATATTTTTACTATCCATTAATCTATCGATTAGTCAATTGATTAATCGACTAATTGGATTCATTTTTATTTTGCATTAAAGTGTACTATGAAAGCATTTTTTCCCTTGATTACTGTTTATTAACCAGTTATTGGTGTTTATTTTGTTATTCCCGTTTCGGTCAAAAACAATGTAAAAAAAAAATAAAAATGTAAAAACAGTGTTTGCAAATTATTTTGATTAAACACACAATCCGTCTTTCATGAAGGACTACAGAAATCAGTGAGCAATTACTGTCGATATGCTGAAATGTGCTAAAAATGAAAATAAATAATTATTGTATCAACCAACTACAAAAATACAACCATATTTCTATTTAGTAACCATATTTGTCTACTTATACGCTAAGAAGTGTATGAAAAACACTTAGAACACATGTAACGTGATTCATTTGTGATTATTCATGACTTAACTATGGAAATCGTGATGAATTGCGATTCTGATGAATTAATGTCCATATTTAATGTATGATTTTTTACTGGCGCTACACAACCACTGTGATGGACTGGTCTTCATCAGTATTCATCCCTCGTGCGATCTCTCATGACCTCACCGCCCCCCACCCTCCACGCCGTCGACACAATATGACAAATCATCGGCTTATTTAGCAGCCCGCCGGGGCCAACAATGGCCTTTAATTACCGGCTGAAGGAAATAGATTATGAATGTGCGTCCGGCGCAAATCAGACAATCTGGAGGTGAGCCGGCGTCGCGTCTTAATTGATGGAAGAGCCTAAACGAGGCTGATGAACCAATTCGCAGCAGTCAGGAAGTCGCAAATAAATATCTATTGCCTTTGTCAGGGTCTTCAATCGCATAAACACCATCTGGCGACGCAGGGGGGGGGGGGGCTTTACACGCTTCCCTGTATCAAAGGCGAACATGATATGAAGTATTATCCCCTCTTCTCTCACTTCAGCCCCCCGTCCCCTCCCCAATCCATTTTCAAATTGGAGTCAGTCAACGCTAACTGATTTGATTAAGGTAAATTGCAAGCTCCAAACATGGCGTCATGCGGGACCCGGCTTGGTCGCTTTGTCGTATAGAGGCGGACGTAAATGGAAAACACTTGTGTGGAATGACGTCGTTTTCTTTGCCGTATTGATGTTTTACACCGTGAGCCTAAAGAGAGAAAAGCTAAGCCAGGAGCGGCCCAGCTGATCGATATTGAGAAGATACCAGCCGCAAATACCACTTTAAAATCGGATTATGTATCCATACTTCGACACGACAACTAAGTCGGTTGTGATTGTATCTAAAAAGCTGCCTTGCCACAAATAAATCACCTTTTGGGGGGGCCTCAGCGTGCTTGAAAACTCACCAGTTTTGGCATCATCATTATGCATGCAAATGCATCGATATAACGATAAAAAAAAAAACAATAGCACCCGCTGGAATTTCAAAAAATAAATAAATGCCCCGTACAGCAGTTTCACCGATTGGTAGGAACTTGCGCTGACGAGACCTTTTGCTTTCTTGGGGACTAATTGAAACTGAATAGGAAGTTGGCAGTTTTGGTTTGAAACAGCATTTTCAGCTCAAATGTTGATCAACTCCTAATATTTCAATTCAATCAAATGGTTTTTGAGTTGGCCTTAACATGCTCGAAAAGTCGCCAATTTTGGCATTGCCATCGGCCTTTGAAAATGGAGGCATTGTAGGGGTCCCAAAAATCACTTCGCAGCACCCCCTGTAAAGATTGAAAACATTTGAACAGGAAGTTTGCATTTTGGTTTGAAGCGGCCATTTTAGACCAATTCCAGGGCTTGTAATTTGGCGTATTCCAACTAAGGAAATGGCGCGAATGGAATTGCTTTTTTGGAAACCTCAACATACTTTGAAAAGTTCCCATTTGTTAACAGCGCCATCACTCGATAGCTCCCCTGAAAGTCTCGCGAAGGCCCGCAACATCAGTTTCAAATTTGACACGTGTCTTCACAGTCCGCATGCAGATTAAAACAGGAAGTCAGCCATTTTGGTTTGAAGCAGCCATTTCAGGGCTACTATGGCATTTGCCCAAAAAAAGACATCGTCCAATTAAAAACACCTATCGCCACAGTTTTTATTTTATTTTTTTATCAAAGCAAATATATCTATTGTCCATGTTTTCCAGAGAAAGGATGACGGTTTATATCCTTGATGTTAAAAGGACCCAAGACTTATGAGAAACTAACCAGCTATACTGTGAAGTGGTTAATTTCAACTCTTCCCAGAAAAAAAATGCCAATTTATGTTGAGCAGTTGTAATTTTTATCGTACTTTTTATGAATATTTTTGCGTTAAGTACTAGTGTTGTTCCGATACCGATACTGGTATCGGCAGAGGCGCCGATACTGCATTAAAACAGTGGTATCATTATCAGTGAGTACTCACAAGTAACATGTCGATACCATTAATTCCACCGCTAATATAGGATTTTGGATGCAGCATCTTGTAAGTACTGTATCGGGCATTTTGGACAGTCACGTGATCATCGTGACGTGTCGTATGCGTAAAATACACATTGAATGACATGGAATAAATGACAAGCAAAGAAACTCGCGAGGAATGATCGCGTCCCACGGCAGACATCAAAGGTGGAATTTCGCTTTACAACAAGGAAGCACTTCTTCAAACAGCCATGGAGGACACGCCAAAGATGTGTTTCCAGTCGAAAGCCAGATAAAACTGCCAGATTCAGCCGTCGGCGAGTCCATGTGGATGATAAACATCCGGGTGACTTGTACACTGCTAGGCTAAGCTAGATGTTGTGCGATAAGCACGCTTCAGCCCACATTAGGAGCGCCCACCCCCACATGGGATGACATGAAACTGGAAATGTTGAGGACTTTACTCTGGTGCAGTATTTGGGATCGAAGACGTCTTTTTTTTTTTTTTTGCTCATTACGTCAGCAAATTCCCATTGAAATGAACGAAGACGGCTTCCGGTTACGTGCGGGATACGTCATCACGATCACGTGACCAGGAACATGGCGTCTCACACCGTATGTTTGAAATCTGATAATTCATCAGTTTAAAATAAAATTCAGCGAGATAAGATGCCAGAGATATTTGCACTTTTATTCTTTGTACACAATGCCTAATCCAATACTGGAAAATGATCAGTAAGTGTTTGTATCGCTTTAAATTGCGGTAGTCATCTGTTTATTCAGACCACTTGCGGGCGCGACTCAGCAAGCTCACCGATGCTGGAAATGTATTCATTCTTGAAATTGATAGCAAAGCTGCATCGAATCACCAACTTAATACCCATCGAGCCTCCAGACCTGTAAATGTAATAAAAACAAAAACTCTGGACCTCATTGAGGCAAAGGCAGCCACTCTCTTCTCCATCAGCCGAGCTCGACGGGAGGGAGGTGGAAAACAGTCGAGAAGATGGAAGGAAATCACCAATTGAAAGCCAAGTGGAGGAGGTCGGACTTTGAGAAAAGCCATCAGACGTAACGAAATCATCTGGCCCGCCAGCGGGGTGCCGTCATGCATATAGAATTACGGCTGGCTGGCGCGCGGTTATCGGCATGTGTCATGTCGGCAAAGCGTGGAAAACAGTTGAATGCGTCGGCAAACTGGAGCGAGTGGAAGCGTATTGTGGGGTCCCGCATGGTCCACTCCCACTACCATGCTGCTTCCTGCGACCAGACGCTTTACGTTGTAGATTTTTTGTATTCAGAGACGGGCATAATCAATTGGTTGATTTTTCACATAACACTATTTTCCACATAGACGGTTTTGGAGTATTTTGAGGCTTTGCTTACCCCTTCTAACGCTTTAAAATAGACACAAAGCCATCATCCCTTCATCCCAAATCATTAACACAAATCAGTAACACAATAACAATGAATACAACAGGTGGTCAGATACAGTAACGTGTGTGTGTGTGTGTTTGTTTTTTTATTGCTGCACAGCCTTTTGGTTGTCATTGATTTCCCTGTAGCCTGTTGTCTTTTTGTCGTATGTTCTAGTGTTGAGACTGCTTGCTTATGTTTGTTATTTGTTTTCTTCCCCTCCCCTCCCTTCTTCCCCGTTTCTCCTTTTATTTGCATGCCGTTTCTCCTGTTCCGCACCTCCCTCCTCCTCCTCCTCCACCATGTCCTCTCCTTGTGTGCTCGCTCAGACACTGCGCCCAGCACTGAACCTGCAGCTCATGGTTGGTATCTCTACTTTATTATTAGTTATCATTTTTTGGGGGGAGAGGGTTTCCTCCTGCATCTGCAGCATGTTTATTCAAGTGTGTCACCGTGCAAATGATGGGAGCCGCACGCCACCTCCTCGTCCTCCCCAGTTTATTTCTGTGATGCTAAATAAGTGGCTAATTGTCTCCATGGCAAGACTGTGACATGATTTGGGCAAAGCAAAACTATTATCGCCTCCCCGGTTTTGAGGGGGCGGTCCTGTCACATGTAAATGAGCCAAAGGTCACCCCTCCCCCTGCTGGGCTAATGCAGTAGGAGCAGTAGGAGTCAGCACTTCACTTCAAGTTCACGCTTATTGTAAAATAGGCTCAGGCTCTGTCTTTATTCACCATGAATATCGAAAAATGTGAAAGTATCACCCCCCCCCCTTGGGTTTTGTAATTGCCTATCTATGCCACAAGATGGCAACAAAGGGGATTGTGCTTGTTCAGATGTTTATATCAATTTATTTCATGTGGTCTGTAATAAAGCAAACAAAAAAAATTATACATCTAGTATGTACGCAGTCATGAGCCGATGTTACATGAAAGGGATTAGATCACGGTATTTTAAGCCCTTCCACAGTTAACTATAGGCATAAGAAGTAAGATGCCCGGTTCAGAAAAACCCCACCTCTCCCCGTGTGGTTGCCACGCCCCGCCCTCGTCCGAGCCGGCTGCTGCAGGATTTGCGTTTGATCACTCCTCTGAATGGCCATGCAAGCCATCAATTCTTCAATAAACATTTGAAACAAAGCGGCTCCTTGCTGCAAAAAAAAATAAAAAATCGTACTAGAGGGAAAAAGATAGAGGAAAGAAGAAGAAAAGAACAAAACAAAAAAAAAACCTGTGTGTCGCGAACCGGGGACCTGCTGCTTACAGCGCGTGCGATTTTAAGTTGGCCAATTGTCATTGCATTGTGGCATTGCAAATGTGAAGGATAATTGTTTGCTTTAAATGACGGCTACTTTTCGCACTATCCTGCGAGCATGGATGTCTCAGAGAAAGTGGGTGTGTGTTTAGTCCGCAGAGGCGGTGCGGGGGTGGGTCTGCAGCTTATGATGTCATAAAGTGAGTACTCGCTCGTTTTCTCAGGTTGGGAGGGGCTGGTGCTTGGAGAGCAGAATGACCTAGAATTTCTCAGAGGGGCGAACGCAGGAAAACAGGAATTTGGTGATGTTTTGGTGAGGAATTAGCGTTTTAACGTGGCTAAAAGCTCCAAAAGATTGATTTTTCACGATACTGTCCCTTGAACTGTAATCAATTGTTCAATTATTCAGCAAAAACAAACCACCGTCACATAAGGCTCATCAATAGTCTTACTGAGCATGCTAGCCTAATACGCTAACAGAAACTAACATGGCATCACTGGGCAAACAAAAATGTATACTTGACCTATATTACCACCAACAAAAACACCATCAATGAGTTTGACCTTTCAGCAAGATTGCGCATAAGTCATTCTTTTATTAGCTCATAAGCAGTGAATAATGGAGCATAGGTTCCCCCCAAAAATGAGTGTATACTGAGCCACAAATTGGCAAATAACTGTTGATACATTTGATGCAGAGGTAGTTTAAAAACCAGACTGAGCAGTTCTCGTTTCCTTTTTCATGTTATTCTGAGCTGAAGGCTTCCTTTAAGCCAATGAATCACCTCGCCGTGTTGAGCATGTCACACATTTGCACCCGTGACTGACACGCCATCGCGTTGACCACCGAGCCGCAGGAAATCTTGTTGCCATGGCGATGCCCAGCTTGTTGTGATTTGCGCAACGAGGCGGCTGACACGGAACGGCCACATTGTCCATTTGGTTCCGTGGCGGGGAGGGACAGGAGGGTCGAGCTTGCCACTTTAAAATAGAGACTTTAAAAGAGCCGACACGTATTAACTCTTTTACTGCCACACGTTATCAAAGACAAATTTTGATATGACAGAGGCTTGATCATTGACGAAAAGAAATACAATGCTTTCATCTGCTGGCCATTGTTTAGAGTGTTTTAGATTCCACAACCCATTGACCAGGCAGCGCTGCACTTAGACGTTGCACTGAGAGAAAAAATTTAAAAAAAATAGTTGAAGTTATTTAACGTTTATGGCAATATACATTGTGATTTTACTGATCTGATCATTATTAAACATTTTTGGCGGTCACAGAGTTAAGTGCAACACATTTTATCCAAGAGGAGACTGAGGGCCGGAAAAAAACAAAGTCGAGACTCGAGAGTAACACTCCACAGAACTGAATACGGTAACGTTAGCGCAGGCTTATTTTTGTGCATTTTTAACCATGTATCCTAAAATGCTACAATGCAGCAACGTGGAGACTGTGGAGAATAATGCCGCCACAGAACCAGATACTCTAACGATAGCATGTGTTTTAATTTTTGTTTTTTTCCACTTATTTATCCACAAATTCTACAATGGTACAAGAAAGTGGTCCAAGAGGAGACTGAGAGCAAAAAAAAAAAAAACAGAGCGTTGCAACAAAATGAGGACTGCGGAGTATAATACTGCCAGAGAATCGGAATCGGGACTTTTAGCATATGTTTGTTTGTTTGTTTGTTTGTTTGTTTGTTTGTTTGTTTGTTTTAAGGTAATTTCTAGGTGGGTGTCTTCAAAAACTACAATGGTGCAGCAAAGTGGAGACTTCTTTTTTTTTTCTTTTTTTTTTTCAATACTTATATGCGAGAGGAGACTGCGGGCAACAAGAATAGAGAGAGCTAACGGAAAGTGGAGACTGTGGTGTGTGACAACACAAAACTGGCATGCTAATGTTAGCATTGGTGTTTGTCATAGTTGTCTTTTCTCAAATGTTAAAATTGTGCAGCCAAAGTTGAGACTGTGGAGGCTACAGAACCAGACACACTAACATTAGCATCCATGTTTTGTTGTTTTTTTGTTTTTTTGTTTTTTGGTCATTTCAAATGATCAAATTACGCGGCGCAGCAAAGTGGAGACTGTGGAGTCTGGTATTGCTAATATTGCTGCAGAACCAGTCACACAAATGTTAGCGTCTGTTTATTTTGGTCGCGTGTAGTCGTGTATCCTGAAATGTTCCAATGACATTCGACGCGCTCAACCTCTCCGGCTTCGATCCGCTCACTCTTAAACAAAAGGGCACGTTAGTGCAAGATGTCAGCCGCTAGCGTAGCTGACGGCTAGCTGCGAGCCGATTTAATTTCCTGTCTGGAGAGGTGAGCACATCTGCAAGGGTTGGGGCGGGTGGTGAGGGGAGCTAGTGCTTCACCTGTCAACAGGGCTGGCAGCAAGCGGGAGAAAGTAGCCGGGATAATTGAGCAGCTCTGCGAGATCGGCAAACGGCAGACTCCGCGAGAGAGTGCGCCCTAATGGGACTCACAGGAAGACATTTTGAACATTCGGACGCCGCTAGCAACAACAGCAAGACAATATGGAGGATGAGCCGAATTGTGCCCCCCACCGCCCTCCATCTCCACACTGTCAATAATTGTTGTGCGATGCAATCACATCATGTCACAAACGTCGCCAGTTTGCATCTTGTGAATCATTTTCACAACTCCAGCACAATGTCAAGAAGTTTTTTTTTAAGGTGATGTTATGCTACTTTGTCACTTCATGGAAGTTTTGTGCGCATTTTTACTCCAAACATAAAACTGAGTTGAGTTAAAGTTCACGTCAAAGAAGTTTCAAAGATCTCAACTTTAACGATGAGTGAGGAAAGTATCATGCGAAGGTGATTTGTTTTTTTAAGTTTTATTTTTGGTTTTAAATGATTTATATTAACTCATTTGCTCGCAATAACCAATAAATATCTTTTTAAATGGTTTAAATGTCCCAAAGACGTATTTATATGTTTTTTTTTTGTTTTGTTTTTTTTATGCTAGAGCATATAGAAGGCTTTGATGCAGCCTCTCAACTGCAAAGAACGGTTGAAGAAATGGTAGTTATTACACAACTGGCCAGCAGATGGCAGCAGAGTAAAGGAGATCAACCAGGGCCATGTTGGGGAAAAACAAGCTCAATTAAGCTCAAAATTGATGAAACTTAGCTATATTCTAATGCTAATTGCTACAAAAAGGAAACAGATAGAAATATACTTTTTTTCCTGATGAAAGAAGAGAGTCTAATCTTTTGTTTGGTAGGTTCCATGTTTTTATAGCAATAGAACACAATGTTCTGTGGGCTTTGCAAAATCAGTCCAAATCCAATGAACAAATAGCATTGATGTAGCATTGTTATAATGCTTTAAGCATTGAATACAAATGGTGCAACAACACATGTAGACAGACGACTTGACAATACATATATTCATGATCCTTTGCAGGGAATGACTCATCTTCCTGCAACTTAGAGTGGTTACAAAATATTTTTTGTTGGCTTTGAAGTAAATAAACTCCGGCACTACTGTACGAGGAAGGGAAAAAAAAAAAAAATCACGTCAATAGCTCGTTTGTGTGCCGGTCGTCACTTTTTACCATTTCAGCAAGCAGACGCGTGCGAATTTGCCATCCGCTGTCGATCATGCCCATCTGTCGCCCCGCTTCTGCTACCTGCTGCAAATGAGGCACCTGGCGAGCACGCTCGCCAACTGTTTTGGTGCCGTCGAAGGTGCTTTGGTTTTTTATTTTTTATTTTTTTTATTTTTTTATTTTATTTTTTTTTTCCATTTAAGCCGCAAAACAATCATCTATGCAACATATACACAATATTATATTTATATATATATATATAAATATATATATATATATATATATATATATATATATATATATATATATATATATATATATATATATATATATATATATATATATATAGCCAATGTCAGTGCCTGGGTGAAGTGAATCAAGCATGTGACAATGTGCTAGATGAATGCATTTGTCTTGTGACGTGTCAATAATCAAGCTGCGCCTTTTACCTGCGTAAATGACACGCAGGGAACGCTAACAATAGCGCTGCTATCTTGATTCTGGCTTGTTTACACCCACTTCCCCAAAGTCTCATTTGTGAGGCATTACGCGCCTCCTTCCTCTCAGGTGGCGCGTAATGCTCCAGTAGGCCGCATTACCTCGGAAATTACTTGGAGCCGCTGTCCTGCGCGCCAATAATAAAGGGAGCTCATTTATCATCGGATCTGCGTCCGGGTTGCCAATCGGTGACGTGAACGCTTTGAACGCCTCGCGCTGGCGGCCAGATGTTTTCATTTGTTCTTCGGGTTGACACAGGCAAAGCTGTTAGTATTAAAGTTGTATGTTTGTGTCTCAGGAGAAAGTACAGTACAGTAAAATTGTACCATTTATCCAAGCAAATCTCATTTTTTGGAAAATGTAGTAATGTAAACAAACAACTCTGTCTGAAAGCCTATAACAGATACACGGGTGCTTGTTCCCCACAATCATGTCAAAGCCAAAAGGTAAGCAGATCTGTGTTGCGTTTTGTCATATCTGCAAATTAGCATTTTTACATTCTTAGGTTGGGTCCCAAAGCGCAGACACAAATAAGATTTTAACTATTTATTCACATAACTTGACTTGATGAGAAACAACGAGAGTTGCACCGAGGCACAGTGGTAATAATCCGACAAACACACACACACTTCTCAGACAGCTACTACAGACAGTGAATCGATCTGATTGGTTGTGACTAAGTAAAGGATTAAAGATTGACATCACACAGCTCCTGACATCACATAGCTGTCACATAACTTAAAACCAGTTGAAACTAGATGCTGTTACATCAATTCCAAACAGACACGTGACCTGACGGTCATGAACTCAAACTTAACCCTGGCGTGACCCAGACAAGACAAGCATTAGCATCCGACACGCATGAAAAAGTGTTTTACAAGTGACTCGTCAGTCTTTTTGTCTACCATTTTCCATTGCTTGAAGGTTGGTTTTTAACACTGCAATGCTGATTATATGTGCGGGTATTCGCTCGTATTGTTGGTGCAGTTCGAACAAATTTGAAAGTGAAGTTGACAAATTGTTCTCTCGGTTGTTTATTCATTTAAATTGTCAGGGGGGGGGGGGAGCATGAAAAGTTGATGAGAAAACTCATCCGAGAGTTTCCAAGAGGCAGACTTGCCACGGGCTGTTTGCCGCACATATTCAAATGCGGCCATTTTTTATTTATTTTTTTCACGCTTTCATTCAGAGGGGTTGGCACTCTTCCTGCACCCGGGCAGAGCAAGTGTCTGCCAGGCACATGTTAACACAAAGCCCCTAATGTCATTTTGCCAGGCACCAAAATAAACACAGCCCATAGTGTGCGTGCCGGCACCTCATTGAGGACGTCCTCAATACCTTCTTTTTTTTTTTTTTTTTTTTTTTTTTTTTTTTTTACTTTGACCTTCTTGTGATTGCCACCTCTGAATCACTTCAATACTCACTCTTATCGTTTGCTATTCAGCCGTCTTCTCCTTCAGCTCAATGCAATTGTATTTGCGTAACGCTTTCACAGTTCAATCTGTTCCTTGACCAAGTTCGTAACTTACAAAATATTCAATCTAGTCAAAAAAGCTGACAGAGTTGGATAAGCAAAAAAAAACAAAAAAAAACTTTTACCCCGGGCTTTGCCGGCGCCAAGTAACGGCATCGAGACATTTCCCATCCTCATCAAACTCCATTGGACTGTATGCAAATGACTCGTGACCCTTTCACTGTCAAATGGCGCCCTCTGTTGGTGGAAAGCTGATACTGCAGTCAAGCGATGAGATTTCCCCACTAAGGACAGTGAGATGTTTGGCACAGTTTTGACAGCAGATGAAAAAAATAAATAAAAAATAAAATAAAAAATGGGACGTGACATTTCGCTTTTGTAACTTTCTACTTTGGGGCCTCTGTAATGGATATTTTCTTTACACTTGACTTTTATGCAGCTCGGTAACAGCGGGATGAAAGGTAAGGTTACGTTGTTGCAGGGGTTGATAATCATACCCGAGAGAAGCCCCTCCCCACCGTCAACCCACCACCCGCCATTAACAGGCCTGATGCACATCATCGCAATGAGCCACAAACTCATTTGGCCTCGGGAGCCACGGCGAGTCCTCAATGCGTTTGGAATAAGTCACTCCCGAGACCACTAAAAGCCATTATTAGAAGGTGTTTATCGAGCTGGCCGTGGCCTAGATTCGGCGCAATATCCCGAGAACGCTTATAGCACATAATTATATTACATTTTGGATGAAGACTGGCCCTGATTAGATAAATGATGAATGAGTCCATTAGGGAAAAGATACACAGTTCCTCGAGAGCTAATGGACTGTTGGTTTATTCCTGGAATGACTTTGAATGTTTGCTTGGCTTGTCATCACCAAAGATGGAAGAAAACTGGCAATTTGTGGTCTTGTTTACTTACGTATTGCCGCGGGCTAATATTTTATTTTTATAAATAGCCAAAACACACACAAAAAAAACGGTTTGTTTTATTGTTATTACATTTTTGGTCTACATGAACTTGAACAGGAAAGCCGCCATTTTGGTTTCAGGCTGCCTTTTTGAGTGAATTCCAAGTCCCGTATTTTCAACGAACTCTGTTCACGTTTTTACAAATCCAAACATGTCACCAAACACACCGTCATTCAAATTGCTTTTGTACCTTACATTGATATCATATACCACACACTAATAGTAAAATCTTCAAACAATTTATCGCTGCTATTTGGTAGAATTCTTGTACCTCCAAAATCATCACTTTTCAGCAGGCCCCCCAGAAAATAACCCCCATGTATGGACTGACCAATAGTATAGATTTGTGAAAAAAATCCATCCATCCATTTTGAACCTGAACCGCTTGTTCTTCACAAGGGTCACGGGGGGTGCTAGAGCCTATCTCAGCTGGCTTTGGGCAGTAGGTGGTGTACACCCTGGACTGGTTGCCAGCCAATCGCAGGGCACACAGAGACAAACAACCATCCACTCTCGCAAGCACACCTAGGGACAATTTGGAGCGCCCAATTAGCCTGTCATGCATGTCTTTCAATGTGGGAGGAGACCGGAGTACCCGGAGAAGACTCAAGCGGGCACGGGAAGAACATGCAAACTCCACCCAGGAAGGCCGGAGCCTGGACTCGAACCTGAGTCCTCAGTACTGGGAGGTGGACGTGCTAACCAGTCATCCACCGTTCCGCCTGTAAAAAAAAAATAATAATAATATAAATGGAGCTCATCCTGAGCCCCCAACCAGACAAAGTTTATATTTTACAAAAGTGAACGACTGGTTTTATAATCTTCCCAAAATGCTTTTCTAAACGTCTTAGAGCCATGAGTGATGCAATAAATAAAATCTGTGCACCTCTTGGCGATGGGCAACGATGAAATGGAACAAGCTGATTAAAGAGTAAGAATAGTTGGAAATACGATCCATTTTTTTAGCTAAACATTATTATTAATTGTTATTGTCTTTGAAAAAAAATGGAATTGGAGCCGTCAGATCATCGCTGGAGTCGAAATGTTAAACAATTGGTTTTAATCATCTCACGTTCTGCTTTCTTTCCACTCTTGCCAGTGCTTGAATAGGACTGCCGTCTTTCTTTCATAATGAAAACACTTTCCGACATCGTGAGAAAGTCGTTCTATATGAGAGCAACGTCGTACCTGACAGGGAGAAGCTCGAGGTGACATTTTCAAATAGGTTCATTGAATAGGTTGCCGGCGACTTTAATTACATTTACTCTTTAGGCGAGAGCGTGGCGGGCGGATCTTGACAAGCCAACGTGCTCTTATGACACCCCGCCCACTCGCCGCTTGATTGCGCCTCTATCTGGCGTCGGCAGCGCCGGCACGCCGGCCAAAATCGCAAATGCTTAATTAGCAGATTAGCAGATCCAATTAGGAGATCTCCTCCGTCTCAAATCAAGGCCGCTGTCAACGCGTCCTATGAAAAATGAGACACTCCACCTTGGCACTCGTGGTCGGTCTGTTTATCCCCGTGGACACCTTGCTTGAAGAACATCCCTGGTTAATGGTTTGTCTTTCAGGCTCATATTAAATTGAGACCAAGCTAGTTTGTCACATTCGAGATGACGACTATTTATTTCTTATCTGGAAACAATAAAGCATACCTTTAACTCTGTCGTGCTTTATTTGGTTCCTGGGCCTACTTAGGGGACTTACCTGACTTCTCGAAATCTATCAGCTGACTTTCTACTTGGTCGGTGCCGTGTGACCTCATTCAAATGAGATCAAATATCCATGAGGTTTGGTTTATTTACTTGTTTCAACAATAAATACATTTTGGCTGCTATAACCTGAAATACAGGAAGTCATTTTCCTCTTCAAAATGTAGTGGTGCCACAAAAAAAACATAACGGATTACACGTAATTAAATAGAAGATAAACAAAATGTTTTGACATGATAATTCAATGGACATTGTACTGCTCATTCTGGTTTACATGCCATGGCCACCAGAGGGCAGTTTAATATATACTGTTGACATGCAACACGAAGATTTGATGACGCAACCCAAAAAAAAAAATATCCAACTAAGCTGAAATATTAGTTGTTTTTGTACGTTTTAATTTCTCCTCAGGCTTTGTAAGGTTTCATTCAAGGTCACAAACATTTGCCAACACTTAAAACACTTTTTCTTGTCGCAAGGAAATTTTGAAGAAGAAATTTTGAGAAAGTTTGCGACCTTGAACGGACGCTGATGAGACATCAGCATTCGCTACCTTCGCAAACATTCACTAGCATTTGTCCCTCATTGCGATCCGGGCTTAAAGTACTTCTGCTTGTTGCGACGTTTGCAGCCCTTTTAGCTAACGCTAGTAACCGGGTGACAGCTCTTTGGATAAATAAACAACAATGAGCGAAGCAAAACGAAAATGGAAAGGATATGAATGTGACAGTGTTGCATGACTTTAATTATCCCTCAATCCAAAAATCGATATGTTAATGACCATCTGTCCGGTTCACCTACGTTGTCTAAACTATGGGGAAATTGTTGTATTTTCTTCCTCTGCGCCTTCAACTGCAGTTAAAGGAAATGGTTTGTTTGTAACAGCAATCTCCCATCATTATGTTCTTAAAAAAAAAGAAAAAAAAAAAAAAAAAAAGAAGACTTTCAAGAAACAAGTACATTTCCCTAAAGGCTGTAGTCGGTCGGGCATTGTGGAAATAATGACCCGTACAATTTCAAGTTTGACTCCCCCGTGTGAGAGAGTTCTGCAAACGTACTGTCTTGTGTCTTCCGGCGTGTGACAGTAATTGCTCATAAATGACGCTCACTGATATGACATGCAAATTGTGATTTCGAGGGGGGGCCGAGTGCTTTCAGGAAATGACACCAGATGTTTTCCAGCTGCCGTCCGCCTAGTTATTAAACGGAGCTCTTAAAATGTGACATTCAGACAAATTTTATTTTGAAGGCCTTAAAACGATGAAATGGCACGTTCGCCGACCACCAAACAAGTCGTAAACGGGCCTGCGTGTCTTGGAAACGGAAGCAACGGGGCAGGATTCCGTAGTCGAGTTGAGAAGAGAAAGACGAAAAGAAATTGTGGTCTTTCTTTTGCAGCTTTACGTTTCCTTAAACGTGCCGCATGCACGTGTTCCTTCCCCACCTTAACATCGTAATGGGAAACGATGTTAACGTGGAGATGTCGAAGTCGAATGTCAGACGGATATCTGCTCGCTTGAATTGAAGCTGCTGCCACTGAAAGCAAAATCTAAAGTCCAAATAATCCCTTTTGGATTCATCGGGGGAACAATTTTGTGGAGTGCGGCTGGCACTTCTGCTCCTCCATTGTTCCTCCATATTGGCTGATGTTGTCCATAATTTTTCTCGCTTCCGTTTCTGGCATTCATTAGTAAAATGAGGCCTGATCCTTGTGCTTCCTGGACCCCGCTCAGCAAATCCCTCAGTGCCAGGCTGGGAGAGAGTCGGGAGGGTTCGTGAGCTACTACAGCTAATGGATGATGGGCCACTCCATGTGGACAGATTGCTAAGAAGCGATGGCGAGCATCCCTGATGCACTTTTTTTTTCTCTCTGACTTTCTATTTTGCATGCAAAGTGATTCTTAAAAAGCCAGGAAGTGATGCTTCCTAATAATCCCTAAAAGCACAGTGGTGCATTTTACGATTGTTTGTCGAAATGTATCCTGGGATCGACTTGATCTCGGCCACAGTTGGGCAAGACAGGCTCAAGTTCGGATTGTCTGAGTCGACATGTCTTTTTCCAATCGATTCAAACTCACACTTGTGTCAAAGTCTCCATCCTGGGATCTGACTGTGCTGTGTGTAATCAGCTCTACTGTTGACACAGTCATGATCTCGATCATTTTGGTAATCGGGATCTTCAACTCCACCCGATCTGTTTCAGATTGCAAACCACTAATCTAAGGTAGACTAAATACTTGGGTTATTTACTTACGCTCGACGGTCACAACGTTGGCTGATTAGCTGAGATGTGGATTAGATCCCAAGTCATGATCAGATAAAGCCGTTTGTCTCTCCACCAAAGCAACCGCACGCAGTGATTAAGTGACTGGCTTTCGTCATCGAAACCTGGAAAATGTCCTTTCTATTCTTCAGGGCAGGATATTCTTTTGATTGAATTGTTCAAGAGCGCATTAGCGGACTAATTTCTCTCTGTCCTAATAGGATGGATTACTTTGATAGTTATTTGTGGTCATTACAGTTATGGTCAGTCCAGAGGTGACAAAAGTACCCAGAAGTACACAATGAACATCTTCACTGCAGTTGACTTGACTCTCTCCAGTTATATCTTTTTGACGTTGTTGTTATCCACACAGGTTGGCAAACATAACAAGCCGATTTTAACAAAGTAAAGTCAGTACTCAAGTAAAGTACAGATACCGTAAAAATCTACTAGTGCAGTAACAAACAAACAAAAACAGAAATATTTGTACTGATGGTCACACAACTTGTTCTTGTTTTACATCAAATCTAATCGCATTACATCAACTCTGTTATCTGCTTTATATTACGTGTAATCTGGATGGCCGTCCCGCATGAAAGATACAATATGACTTTAAATGTCATCTCATTTTCTTGTTGCAGATTCTCGAGCCGGCGAGGGAGCCCCCCGAACAGTGGACCACGCAGTGATCGGGGGAGTGGTGGCCGTGGTGGTCTTCGCCATGCTCTGTCTACTCATCGTCTTGGGACGCTACTTCGCCAGGCACAAAGGTAAACGCGGCATCGGACAGGGATTGGCCCCGCCTTCTTGACCGGGAATATGAATGGAGAGACTCAATAAAGTCATAAGCAGGATTCAAGACACGTCGGTCATCCCCGATGTCACACCTAACTTGTGATTGGCCGGTTTTCGTGCACGCGTTGGCTCGTCGAAACGTCAGTCATCAGTTGTTGTTTTGACACCCAGTCATCATGCCCAACGTCAAACCATTTTCCAATATCAAGAACGCAGAGTCCGGTCTCGTGAACTCGGTGAGTATGTTCTTGGGAAGAAGAATCAATCACAACTGGACTGCTGGTCTGTTCGAACCAAACCTTGTTGCATGAACTGATGAAGCCGTCTTTGATGAGAGGTGAAAACGTCTTCGAAGACAAACAAAGCAGTCCAGGTTGCATTCTTGGTCAGAACGGTCTTAAAGAACGTTCTTCCTAAGAACACTAGTCTCTATCATTGGAACAGGTGTGTACTTGTGAACTTGTTTTTTTGTTTTTTTTGTTTTGGGGTGGTTTGTTTGAAAGGCCTCAACGTGCCCAAGTACTAATACTGACTGGGGTCATCCACGTTAGGTGGCAACTTCATGATGATTTTCAAACTGACTGAAGACATGGACATCATTTTACCTGCGTTGCGTTCAAGACCAAATCAATCCATGTTTAATTGTTGTTGGGATTATAAGGTAGCCTTTGAAGAGAAAAAAAATCTATGCTTGTAAGAGGTCTGTGAACTGAAAAACTTTGAGAAGCCCTTGTCTATGCGGTTTCTCGCACCTGCTTAAATCTAGGTCACAAAGATGTATGGTTGGTGTGAAGACGGTACTAGCTAGCTAGCAGTCCCTAATGGGTTGGAAAGGGTGGCGGGTCAGGTGTACATGACAGTGGAAAAAAAAAAAGTCATTGAAGGTATGAAGCATTCCCTATTACCACTTCCCATCACCACTAATGCTAAAAGGGCAGAATCAGCAACTTAAAGTGGCGTCATTCCTCATTTTTACCTTTGTCGGAAAACTCGACTGTGACAGGATGATGAGAGTAAATCTCATCAATGAGCTTCCAAGTGGCCTGTCAGTTCATTTCCCACTGACCTCGGCAAGGTCAATTTGGAGGACCCGGACGGACCACGGTGCGCCCACTCAAAGACGAGAGGCGGTTAAGGCGCCGGCGTGCCACATGGCGGGAGATTAGCATGATTAAGTGCCGCGGGATGCCGCGGCTCCTTTTAATCTTTGGTGTCATCTGAGCAGCAGGCTGTTATCCAGTTGGCGACTACGAGGGCAAAGGGGTGGAACATTTCGGGCAAATTTCCAGGAGGAGCCCAGGAAAATTTAAATGGCTGTTAGATGAGGCCTCTTTATGATTCCATAGGTGACTTGAGCTAGGCTGTTGTTGCTGCGAGTTCAACTGACAATATGCAGTCTTCTTTCTGGTTGTTGTTATTATGCTGCATTCGAGGATGGTCGGAGGTCAGACTTTTCCGAGTTCAAACCAGGAAGTGTGTACGGGAATGCCCCCTTCAACTCGGAAATTCCACTTGCGAAGTCGGAAAAAAAGAAGGACCCCGACTTCACCAACAGACTACAAGTGACGTGACTCTCCAATGCGACCCGTTTGGAAACACAGACCGTGAATGGTAACACACAATTTACTCGATTATAAAACTAGATAGCTTTCTTCATTTATAAATATTCAACATAACTTTACGTAACACAACGTACGTGACAGTATGCCGCTATCTCCCTGCATGAAATTATACGGTCAACTACGGAACTGTATGGAAGGCTTATGAAACAAGATTAAAGCAATAAATGAAGCAAAATTACGAAAATTTGTTTGCTGGGGGTCAAAATGAGTTTTGAGGACCAAAATAAAAAACAGTTTATCACTATCCGCCATTTTGGTTGTTTACTTTTGCCTCGAACGCTTTCAGGTCGGAACTGGGAAACAAACAACTCTGATATATCCGACTTCCGACCATCCTCGAATGCAGCACAAGTATAGCAAGTATTAAAGTTAAAAGAACCGGTGAAAGTTCCCATCAGAACTTTAATGGCCATTTTGAAAAAAAAAAAAAAAAGAAAAGAAAAACATTCAAGGAGGCTTGGAATTCAGGAATTCACCATTTGGAGTTTTTGTTCGGATGTTCTGGTGATAGAAGAGAGTCTACTCTAAAAGCGGACATTGTCACGGACCACAATAATGTGTGCATCTCAAATGGGGAAATCGACTTGGAAATGTTCAATTTTGTAAATTCCTGGTCGGCTCTCACCGGAATTTTTCAGTTTTCTACCGGTGACATCTTCCTTGTTCCTCCTCAGGTACCTACTTCACGCACGAAGCCAAAGGGGCGGACGACGCGGCGGACGCCGACACGGCCATCATCAACGCCGAGGGCGGCCACACCAACTCGGACGAAAAGAAGGAGTACTACATCTAATCAAAGCAGGACCCCGACACCTTTAGTGTCCTCTTTGGGATGCAGATGTTTCTGGGGGGACTCGGGGATTGGGTGGGGGGAGGGGTTAGGGTAGGGGATCGATGATGGTTCAAGGTCACCTTCAGTGGGGGTTAGGTGGCAGGTGCAAAGAAAAGCTGTTTGTCTAGTCTTAGTCCGCAGATGTAGGTTGGAATGTTTTGTGTGTTTCCAAAAAAAAAAAAAAAAAATCTAAAGGAGGATTGTTTTTAGGATGCGGACAAGGGTGGGACGGGTGGCTTTTTTTGGGGTGTCCGAAAATCACCGTAGAGAGCTTCACCATTCAGCACCTACCTAACTACACGTTTATTTTCTTGTCGTTGTTGTCGAGTCCCGATCGTTTGCAGAGAATTCTGTGCCTTGTTCAGATTTTTTTTCGTTGTGTTCACAGCATACCCCACCCCTCCCCCACCCCCTCGTCACGTCGGCTTTTTGTAGCCGTAGACGGTACAAAAAAAAAGACAAAAGCCACCCCCTCCCTCCCGCTAGTCCCCAACAACCAGCGCCACTTCCTCGTTAATGTCGAAACACTTCATAAAAACAGTCCAGTATACTGTGATATATCGACCACCATTGGGGGAAAAAATGCATGGAATGCTTTACCATATCATTGTACATAAAGGAGAAACAGTTGTGGCCCCCTCCAAACCTCCTCACTCCTTCCCAAACACGACCACCTTTCAGAGTGTTATCAAAAAGAAAGCAGCAAAAAAAAACAAAAAAACAAAAGGAAACAATCTCTTTTTTGTTTGTTTATGGCAGAAATTCACATTTGTTAACCTCACTTTTTTGACCACTGCATAATGCCAACCATGTCATTATTTTGATTGTATATTCTTGCGCTGTTATTTTCGTTGCTTTCCCGCCGTTTCCTCACCACGTCTAATTGAGTCGGGACACTCAATTGAATTCCAATTGAACCAAAAGCTTTGCAAGAAAATGTGGAATTGGAAAACTCACTATTTTTTTTTTTGCTGTTTTGATTAGGATCGAGGGTGAGGAAAACAAAAACAATTCACAATTTGTAGTCATTGATCTGTACGTGGTTTGGTTTCAATCCATATTTTGTAGTTGACTACAAATGTGTCTGACCAAGCAGCTCTGGAAAACTTTCAACTGCCATCAATTTGTCGACTATCCGCAGTCGCAGAAATCGCTCGTTCGCGTTTGTCCTTGAAGGACCCGAGGAAAAGGATTAGACATTTAAAAGCCAATTAATCATCCAAAACATTTTCCCTCACTTTTGCTTTTTGGAAAAAGAAATTCCACAAATTCCAAGCAAGCTAAAAATAAATAAGAATCATTCACTGTATTTTGAAAAAAGCCAGGAAAATGTAATGCGTTATGATTGGCCAGTCTGCATTGAGGGGGTGTGGCTTGGTGAAAGGTCACGACATTCAAAAAGTCCTGACTTGCAAAGATTTATTTATTTTTTTGCTCCTATCACCCAATTTTTACACTTTGAACATACAGGATTTCTTCTTTTTTTTGTATCACCTGCCAAAGCAAAATATAGTTTGTTTGTTTTTTCAGTGGTGGCTGATGGAGTGCGGAGGAATGTCAAAAGTTTTCCGTCGTTTCGGGACGGACATGGATTGGCACGCATGGGGAATTTTGCATGAAGGCGCTAGCGTCTTGTCGTCACGGCAAACACCCTTTTGGACGTTATTTCTTTGTCAACGTTTTTGTTCGCACAGAAAGCAGCATGCCTTTACAAGTCGTGACTAAATCGCTCACATTCCATACAAACGTTTTACTATTGAACAAATTTGTCGTAATCGCTGATTAAATGTAATTGTCATTACATTTTATAATCACAATTTGGAAACGTTTTATTTTATTTGAAATGATTTGCCATGTCGTAGTGTTAATACATTGTAGTAAGTTTCCTTCACACTGAAAACTTCGGAAATATCTTCAAAGTTTCAAATGATCAAAAAGTCAGGGGAAAAAAAAAAACTAAAATTTTCGGAATTTTGACATACAATACATTTGACTGTTCATTACAACATTATTGTACCAATATTAATATGAAAATTGGTCACAATTGAATTAAAAATAAATAAATAAATAAAAACATATGTCCAGACTTTTTGTCCCAAAATGTGGACATGCTTGGACAGTGGCGACATTTTGGCCACAGTCATCACTTAAAACGTTTGTTTCAAATTTTTGTGCCCAAAAATTAAGAAGTAGCAACGTTAGTATCTATAAATAACCCGTAACAAAATGTCATTTTTTTCGGGACGTACATAATTCACTCGGAGATATATGACCTATTTTTGCCAATGTTGGCAAATGCATTACAACACAGAGAACAATTTTCCCACAGCATGTACACGTTGCGTATTCTTACCAAAAGACACACAAAAAATGGTCGTGTAGCAACATTAACGTCTATAATTAACCCTTTCCACAAAATGTCACTTCTTCGTGACTCCTACACTTCGCTCCAACCTAAAAACTTTTTCTGAATTTTGGCTAAGACTGTATTACTTTAAATGTTTTGAAAAGCGAACACTGGTTGATGTTAGAATTTGAACAAAGCAAAGAAAAACACAAACTCCATTTTTAAAAGTCTGTTTAGAAATGATACTTTGCTCATGTTCAATACTTGACCGGCATGTTTGGGAACGCAAAATTGGGAACCATCCTCATGACGTATGATAGCTTTAATATCATCACGCACAAAAAAATTCTAAATTCACTCTTGTCACAACAGCTTTCAAACCTGGGCAGAAGTTTTGGGCCTTTTTTTTCCCCCCCTTTCTTCTTTCACTGGAAGTATTCAGGACAAGGGGGCGAGTGAACGGGCGTTGCGCACAAGATTCAACTTCCGTTGGATTTTTGTTGTTGTTGTTGATTGCACTCACAAAAGAGTTAAACACTGTACGTCGATGACACTGTTCGTTGTTTGTTACGTGGTCGGGAACGGGTTTAAATTTGAGCTTTGATGTTTTATGCTCAGTTGTTCTTAATGTTGCTTTTGGAGAATTTGCCTTTTTGAACACAATACATGTTCTTCCCAATAAATGACTAAAATACTCATACTGTATTCTACACTTTTCACCTAACCGAGGTCGAAGACCCCCATGAAAAAAAAAAAATATTATTCTTAATGAATCCGAGTGACCTGGTTGGACAAATTCTGAGTCTGAATTTGGAAACTAGCTGATAAAACTGTATTTAATTCTAAATTTATGAAAAATTGATGTTACAGAAACATTAGAAAATGTAGTGTCTAATATCAAATGACAAGTACAGTAGAACTCCACCCCCATTTGCAGGGTGATTTGCGACAGCCCTGAGCACAAATAATGAAAATCTGTTCACAATTAAAGCACATTATTATTATTATTATTATGCCATGATTTTTTTTTTTTTTCACCCAATGAAAAATGCAAATAAGAATGGAGTGCTTTGGGTAAAGTGTCGGTGTGTGTTCAAGAATAACAAGATAGGTGCCCAAAAAGAATCCACTACTAATTGAATTCCACAAAATTGGGTCCACTATTTGGGATTAAAAAAAACTGACAAAATGGACTAATTTTGAGTGTTGTTTTGAAAAAAAAATCAAAACACTAACATTTGGGAATACATTTTTTCATTTATTTTTTTTTTTATTATTTTTTATTTATTTTTTTTTCCCATAATGAGTGATTTCATGCATCTCTGTGACCATAAATGGGTTTTAAATTCAAGGATTCGGTTGTAGGTGAGTAGCTGAATAAAAATGTGAGTGTATTTTCTACATGTCCAAGTTACAAAAAAATGTTTTGTTTTTTTAACTAATGCCCTCAGGTTGGTGTGTGACTTCACTTCAGTGACATCAAAACAAAAACAAAAAAAACGTCCAACATGGAAATTGATGGCAAATTGGTGAGCTGCAGTATTTAGCATCTGTGTTGTACATGCTTTCTGTATTTTTCCTAATGAATATTTGGTGCACTGTAAAAGTTGTGCAAGTACTGCTTTGTGTTGACATCAAGTGTACAGGGATCCCAGAAGTTGTCGTATTAACGGTCCACCTCCAACACACTGCACATGTTCGTTGTTTTGTTTTGTTTTGTTCTTTGAATTCTTTTTCGTCTCTCTGCTGTTCCTGGGAAATGTTCACGTCGTCACGGACGAGAGGAGATCTGCATTCCCATACACATTTTGTATTGGTTCATAAATAGACATTTTTACAAAAAACAAAAACAAAAAACAAAGAATTATTGTCTTAATAATAAAAAAAAAAAGAAATATCAATGTCAAAAATAACCAGTGTTCTTGTTCTTCTTTCAAATCGATGTTGAGTTGTTTATATAACACAACTTTTCTCTATGAAAAAAATCACAATAATGGTGCTTTTTTAATTGTATATATATATATATATATATATATATATATATATCTCAGAGAGTGAAACATCCATTCAAAAAAAAATACACCAACACCAAATATGAAGATACATTTTGAATTTTGGGTTATTAGAAGAAAAAAAAAAAATAAAAATTTTTAATAATTTGGAGGTACAGTACATACTTTTCATTTTATCAATGAACAATGTATTTTATTTTAGTTTTTTACTTTTTGGAGATGCTTGTTTAAAAAATGTATTTACAATGTTTATTTTTCCAAATAAGAGAAAATGTGTAAAAAGTTGGGAATGTTTCAAATTTTATAAATAGATATAATTCAAAATTTGGATGAAAGAGGGTGTTTTCAAGGGGTACTTGACTCATTGAGCCATTTTCAGCAGTAAAAAGTGAATATTTTGTCTATAATTAATGTGGTAACTTCATTATATTTTCATGTACAATTAGTACCTTTAAAATGCAATTTTTCTACTTGCTGTCGACTAATGATGACATCACCTGTGCTGAGGAAGTAGGTAACGACCAATCACGGCTCAGTTTAGTGACCAAACCCAGAAAACAGGTGAGCCATGATTGGTCGTTAGCTACTTCCTCAGCACAGGTGATGTCATCATCAGTGAACAGCAAGTAGAAAAATTTACTTTTAAAAGGTATTCATTGTACTTAATTAAATGCAAATTAATTAAGGTATCAAATTCATCCTTCACAAATATTCCTTTTTTTTTGGTGTGGGCGGGTAATAAAGTGGAAAAACACATAATATGTATACCATTTGAATCTTTTTCAAATTCTCATCAAACTGTTTTCTTGGTGAAGTGTTGAAATAAAGGTAAGTAGATGTGTTATTGATTGCGGCCACAGCGCCTGTTGACCATTGCGAAGTGAGTTTTGGCCCTTCTAAAAACATATTTCTCCGTTCTTATCGAATGTCGTCGGTGGTCATATTAAGTATTCCGCTGACGTGTGGCGCGGAGGAAGATATTATCTTTTTAATTACATTTTCACCTCGGGCTGCGCCCGCGCCGCGGCGTAATGAGCCAACATCTTAAATAAGTAAAGGTGATACCGCTATTGATTAGAAAGTGAGAGCCAGTGGCCACCTATCACTCATGGAAAATGAACTTTGTGAGTGCATGTTTCATGCGCACGCACGTACGCACGCCAGTTGCTCTCTTAAAGAACCGTTACTCAATATCCTCCAACCGGTCTGGTGGAAATTCACAGCATTTTAATTGCTGCCATGGAGGGGGAAAAAAAAATGTTGCTCTTGTTGGGCCACAATGTCATCGGCATCATCGAGGTTTCGCTGGCGCTAATTTGGAGAAAAGTTCGTGTCAATGAGGGGGTTGTCGTACACACTAATGAAATGCTCTCATACTATTAATCTTACATTACTGCAAGACCAGTATAATACAGTAAAATGGGTTTTAATAGTGTAGGTGAGCGGAATCATTTCAATATGAGTTTTAGTAGTTTGTTTTCGTGGTGTATGTGTGAGAGCAATAAAGAGTTTAGCGATGTTCGTGAGAGGTTCTGTTGGATGAGAGTAGCAGTAATGTGTGGGAGTGGCGGGAAAATGAGGTTGAGAGATGACTTTTCAGTAGTATATGTAAGAGCATTTCAGTATAGTGAATAAGCAGATTTTCGTAACATGAATGTTTTAGGCGCGTGTGAGAGAGTGAAAACAAATGCGGGTTGTATGAGAGTGTTTCAGGAATGTGTATGACATTGTTTCAGTTGAGGTTTTGAAATCATTTTAATATGTGTGAGAGCATGTATGACAATTTCAGTTTTTAGTAGTATACGAGTTTGGCATGTTTGTGAGAACCTTAAATTTTAGTACTGTATGCAGTGTTTCAGTAGTGAGTGTGAGAGCTTTTCATTAGTGTGTAATGTGTATGAGAGTATTTTATTAACTTGTGTTAATTAATTTTTGTAGTGAATGTGAGAACTTTCTAGTAAGTTGTGAGAGTTTCGGTTTAAAAAGTGTGCATGAGAGTCTTTCAATTTTAGTATAGTATGACTGTTTAAGTAGTGAGTGAGAGTTCCTGTACTTTTTGAGAGCATTACAGTAGTGTGAATGAGAATGTGTCAGTAATGTTGAGAGCTTTTCAAAATTGTGTGAGAGCTTTACAGTTTTTGTAGTGTGCATATGAGTCAGTGGTGTGTATGAGAGCGTTGTGGGAGCTTTTCAGTATTCTATGAGAGTCTTTCGATTTTAGTAGTGGCTAGGACTGTTTCAGTAGTCTTGTGAGTTTTTGTACTGTTTCAGAGCATTTAGGGTAGTGTGTGTTTCGGTAGTGTGTATGAGTGATTCAATAATGGATGTGAGAGCTCTTGTTTGTGAGTTTTAGTAGTGTGCGTGAGGGCATTTTAGTAAGGTGTATGAGTGTAAGACTTTCAGTTGTGTAGGAGAATGTTTTCGTAGTGTATGTGTGAGAGCGTTCCAGCATTGTGTTTCAGTTTCAAGGATCTGAATGAGTATTTCGATTTCACTAGTGTGTATGAGTGTTTCTTGTGAGTTTCAGTAGTGTGAATGTGAGATCATTTTAGTTGTGAGTCTTTCAATAGTGTACACGAGTGTTTCAGTCACGTGCAAAAGCATTTGAGTCACGTAAGTGTGAGGTAGAGTACGTCCCTGAGGGTTTCCCGCCGTCATCTTCAGCTCGCAAGCATGAGAGGTTCAAGCTGCGCCAGTGTGAAATGAACTTGTGGTTTATCCCAATTTCTATTTACAACAGCCACCAATTATTATTTGGCACCTGCTGAAAAATAAAGAAACTGAACTCGTTAGCATGACGCTCCGTTGAAGTGCCACCAATTTGGCAGCGGCGCCAGAGGTTGTCTCGGGATGACGGGAGGGGGGTCAATGAAGAGGTTCTGGAACGAAACCGCCTGCGCCGAGCGGCCATCATTTATTGATTGGGCAAAATGCTCATTGATGCCATCGAGGACTGCCACAATTACGCGGACTGCAATCAGACGTTTGGAGAGTCGAGCGCATCCTCGACGTTTTTAGACGAGCGCTGGAAGATAACCAGATTTTAAAAAAAAAAAAAAGTGTTGTAGCTTTTGCGGGAAAAGTGTCGACTGTCTGTCACTTGATGTCAGTCGTGACTGATAGCGGCTGCGTAGTCTAAATAAATCTGAAAGGTCAGTGAGGAAGTCATTCATCTTCAAGCGTCTCGCCTCGGTGACATTTGCGACCTTGCCGTGTTTTATCCACCGGAAGCCATTGAGTATCTACGCACCCGGCTATAAATTCTATGTCCCCCCCCCCCCCTCCCGGAGGCCACTGGGAATGGAACCTTCTCCAGGTTTTAGACCCGGGAAGACCTTATGATGTTCTCGATGAGCGCGTTGAACGTTAACGGGGCACATTTGCCGCTTTAGGGCACCGAAGCATTCGAGGGCCAAACTACACACGTTGGCCTGGTTTGGTCTCGGGTCAAACGTAATCTTCATTGTGAGAGCGGGTCAGTCTGCTCAATTTGGAGAAGGGACTGTTTCGACTGTCTCCACTCAGGTCGTACCACTTGCTTCTATTCAGGTACAGATAGCAAAAAAAAAAAAAAAAAAAAAAAAAAAAAAAATCCCAACAAAATTTGAAAATGGAAAAAGCACAGAAGAATGTTTACTTATTACAACACCAAAACTAAAGAAATTCTTGTTTGGCCCATGTCTCTCTACAGCACGCTTCCCCAATCCTGGTCCTCGAGGTCCGGAGTCCTGCAGGTTTTAGACGTTTCCGCCTACCAGCACACCTGACACTAAAGATCAGGATCATTATCAGACACGCTGATGAGCTAGTGGGCAGAAACATCTAAAACCTGCAGGACTTCGGACCTCTAGGACCAGAATTGGTGAACCCCGTTTTTGATGTTTCCATCTTCCAACACAGCTGACTCTAATGCTGCATTCGAGGATGGTCGCAAATCGGATATATCCGAACTGTTTTTTTCCCAGTTCCGACCTAAAAGTGTTCCGAGGTGATAGTTAACAACCAAAATGGCGAATAGTGGTAAATTGTTTTTTATTTTGGGTCTTAAAACTCTCATTTTTGACCTCCAGCAAACTTCTCGTAATTTTTATCTTAACTCATGAGCATTCCATACAGTTCAGTAGTTGACCGCATAATTTCATGCCAGGAGATAGTGGCATTAGGTTGCGTTACATGAAGTTATATCAAATATTTCTGAATGAAGAAAGCTCTCTAGTTTTATACTCAAGTAAATTGTGTTTTACTCTTCACGGTTTGTGTTTCCAAAGGGGAAACCATTGTAGAGTGACGTCACTTGTAGTCCGTCGGTGAAGTCGGGGTCCTTCACCCCCCCAGAGTTGAAGGGGGCGTTCCCGTACACACTTCCTGGTTTGAACTCGGAAAAGCCAGATTTCCGACCATCCTCAAATGCAGCATAAAGTTCAGGATCGTTATGAGCTTACCGATTATGATCGGTTGTGTTGGAGGACGGAAACATCTGTCACAGGACTCTGGTTCTTGAGGACCAGGAGTCTGGAACCCTTTGTCTACAGTGACGCCGTGACTTAGGACCTAAAGGTGAAGTCCATAAGATTTGTTTAGGCATGCCCGGGATGTTTCTGTGGCAGTTTCCTTCCAGCCAAGCCACGGAGACAAGCTACCATCGGTGGCATGAAAATTTCGCTGTGCCGACACCCGCTCCTGATTGGTGGACTGTTCCCATGGACCTGAGAGGAATTTGAAGTTTGTGGTTTCACTTAATGCCTTTCCACATCTCCTAAAGGTCATTGGAGGTGACGTGATCCTGGATTTTCTCAACATTGGAGTATTTAGCACTCTTGAAGCCCAAAGACAGTCTTCTTTAGTCTTGAAACAGATTGGGCCGCAACTTCCTGACTGTTGCCTTCGCCTTGGACCATCTCCTCATTGGTTTACCGGCTGAGGTCAGAGAAGCTGAGGCAAAGGCTCTGTCTGCACCGTGAATGTTTGTTTCCACGCGGACTGCAATTTTCATGAAAACAATCCACACAAGACGGACATTTCCTGGATTGTTCCGAGTTGGCCCCCAAAGCACTCGTTTGACGTCACGAAAACGTTGCTCGTTTCTCTGCTGCCATAGACAAGCTGCTTTTGATGAAAAAAAATAAATAAATTCTCTCGGTGGCTGCAAAAATCTTCTTTAACGGCTCATTTATATTTCAAAGGGCAACTGTAACCTGTCAGGCCAGCCCAAGATTAATGAGTGGCTTTTGGTTGAACCGCAACAAGGATGCTTAATGCGCAAATTCATATTTGATGTCGTTCCATTATGTAGATGCAGCCTTTTGATATTCATTCTCATCATTTCTATTAAGTCCTCCAGCTGTGATTTACATTTATGCAAAGCTGACTTTCATTTTGTTTGTTTGGTTGGTTCGCAGGCTTGCACAATGAAAGGCGCTCGGTTAAAATTAGGAGAGTGCTGACGTTGTGTCCCAACTTCTTTCTTTGGATTGTTTTCAAAGTAGTCACCCTTGCCATCTCCCAGCCAATCAGATTGTTTGTTTGTTCCGCCTTTGTGCATCTCATATGATGATGAAATATGCATACTGACCCTCCTTCTGCTCACCCTCTCCAAGTTTTCTTACGCCACATTACGTACGCAACTTTATTTATAAAGCAAAACAAGCATTGCTGTATACGGGTACACTACTTTTGAGTTCTGCAATAATTTGAACATTCTGTATACCTATATTAACATAATTTAATTCATTCAAACCCCAAAACAGATAAATATATTTTTTAATACTTTGTCCTTCAGACCCTAAAATGTATTTATATGTTTCTTATGTTTTTTGTTTTGTTTTGTTTTTTAATGTTAGATCATACAGAAAGCTTTGATGCAGCTTCTGATCTTAAGAGGTCACTTTAAGTAATTGTAGTTAATACAAAAGAACAACCAGCAATTGGCAGCAGAGTATAAGAGATCAGCCAGGGCCATGTTGCAACAAGCTCTTTTTGCCAATGTTTTCAACAGGTTTGTCAATGATGAAACATAGCTATAATTCTAACGCTAATTGCTGCAAAACGAAACAGATACAAATATACTTTTTTTTTCCTGATGAAAAAGAGACTAATCTGTCTTTTGGTAGATTTCATGTTTTTACAGCAATAGAACACAATATTCTGTGGGCCTTGAAAAATCTGTCAAAATCCAGTAAAACAGCTGGGAGTGAAGGGGGTTGCCTCTGTCAAAATGGCTGCGAGGGAATGAGTTAATAATCAATAAGTTATAATTTCAGTTCTTTGTTTTCAGGTCTAGGATTGGATTTTAGGAGTTCGGGGTTAGGTTGAGCTCGTAGTCAAGATGGAGGAGTCGGATTGGTGGTTTTAGGGACGCAAGATGAGAATTTAGGGTTATAATTTAGGTTGCAAGGTTCATTTGAGGTTAGGGTTATGATTTAGAAGTCAAGATTATGATTCAAGGGTTAGGGGGGTTGATTTCGGATTTGGGGTTCAGTTTAGGGATAGGATTAAAGAGTTTAGCGTTAGGATTATAGTTTGTATACGGGTTTAGTGTTATGATGTGGGAGTTCGTGTTAAAATAAAAACGTTTACATTTTATACTGGCACATGAATGCTTACGCAGCTATAGGTCGTGAACGTTATACGTATACATTGACGATATCTTTTATTAAACAGTTGTTATCTTCCACAGGAAATTTAAATTATACATTCTGCTGTGATCGTTGGCATGCATACTGTACAGTATGCCTACTCCTAAATCCTTATTGCTATGTAGCGCTCTGGCGTTCATCTTTAAGATGCATACACAATGTGTACAGTATTCTAAAACCTTCTGAGCTTTCTTTCGGAGGAACAAAAATATACTTAATTGTTTGAGAAGTGAACTTGTACTAATAAAACCCCCTCTGGTCCACTTAAACTGCCTATTAAGTAAGGTGCCCTCTTGTGGCAAGGAAGTGTACTCCAAGAATATTTTTTTTTAGCCGTTAGTGACTGTATGACTGGCATTTTAAGTAAGGATTATTCTATATTGTTTAATAATTAAGACATTTTTGAAATAATATTCTTAATCCATTATTCATGTTTTTTTTTTTCTTTCATGGAGTCTCACATTAAATATGCAGCTTGTTATTGGGAAAGAATTTTTACTGGCCTTTGATTAGCATTTTGGGGGCCGAAGAAGCCACATTATTGGCAGCTGGGTGACAACGCGGCGAGAATCCCAAATCTGGAGCCGATTGATCCTATTTGCCACGTCCTCCGTATAGCAAGGTGAATTCATCACAGCGCACTTGCTTTATAGGACCCGCCCCCCCCCCTCCGTTTCTCCTTCCTCTTTGGTTTCCCCTTTGCTTCGCACACTGGTGGGAATTCATTTGTCTTGCTGATTAATGATGAGCAGCATATCCTCCAACCGCCGCCGGTAAATGAAAAGCGATTGGGGACAGAGAAAGAACATCCAGGTCCATTCATCCCCATCACATTCCGCGCCTCGTCCGATTCATCCGACGCTTTATTTGCATTATAGTCTTTAACGTTTGCTTCTTTAAAAAAAAATAAAATAAATAAATGAAAAAATAAAAAATAAAAAATTCTCTGGTTGGGGGGGCTCAACAAGGAGTCACGCTAGTTCTGTCACTGGTCGCCATGGTAACAAAAGCCAAATTTGATATTGGTAGACGGGTGCTCAGGTGGGTGGCTGGGTTATCAGGAATTAGGACCAAACATTCTTAAGACCCCCGGGAACTGTTTAAAAAAAAAATAAAATAAAAAGTGGGTGGTGGCATTCCGTTCCGTACTACCTTTTATATCCAGTCTAGGAAAAAATAAATAAAAATCTTGCAAGGGGTCAAGAAACAAAATGGCAAACGAATCTGCTGTCTTGTTTTGTTTGTTTATTGAACATATGAACCAGCAACAGAAATATTAAAATTAAAATGAAAAAGATTTTAAAGAAAAGTAGGTTTTTTTTTGTTTGTTTGTTTTGTTTTTTACATACATAGTCACAATTAAGAGCAGCTGACATGTTCAAAAGGGAGTAGGAAGAAGTTAAAAACAAAACAAAAAAAACAAAAAACTTATCAAGTCCTACTCCCTTACAAGAAAAAAAAACAAAAAACATAAACTTGCACATATAAACAGCTGCACTTATACGTGCATAGCTATGCCAACAGCATTGTGCATTTAGTTAAGCTAGTTAAGTTAAAGTGAAAATAAAAACGGATATAAAAAATATAATTAAAATATAAAATATAATTCAAAAATTAATTACAAATGTATTATATATGTATGTGTATATATATATATATATATATATATATATATATATATATATATATATATATATATATATATATATATATATATGTATATGTGTATGTATATACATATATATATATATATATATATGTGTATGTATATACATATATATATATATATATATATGTGTATGTATATACATATATATATATATATATATATATATATATGTGTATGTATATACATATATATATATAAATATATATATATATATATATATATATATATATGTATTTATTTCATTTATATTTCATTTATATTTATATTTATTTCATTTATATTTCATTTATATTTATTCGTTGGGATACAATTTTCAAATTATTTTATATCCATTTTTATTTTCACTTTTAGTCATTTATTTATTTATTTTGAATTTTGGCAGTTTTGGTCCTCCATAACACATAAATTTTTAATTACACTCTAAATTCTACATTTGTACTGACTTGTACCTGATTTATATTGTTGTTGTACTTTGTTTTTATGCACCTTTTTAAACGGAATTGAATTGAAACATACCTTTGCTTAATATTTGTTCTTATTTTAAATTTTTTTATACACACCCTTTAAATCGTAGCCACTCACTCTGATTTCAAAAAGCTTCTGAATATTGTGGCAAAGTAGGTTGTTGTGTAGCTATTTTAAACTCGACTAGATCAGAAAATTTAATAAATAGTGAATTTGTTGCATCTGTATATTTTAATAGGTTAATAATTCTTGTTACTCTTTTTTTTTTGTAATTTGAAAAGATTGCATTTGTTTTGTAAGAATTTCCCCACTTTCTTTTTTTTTTAAGAATTCGAAAAGTTTGAAAATTAAGTAAAAAAAAAAAAATGTTTATAACTTTTATGATTTGTCTTGAGTGCATGATTTAGGTGAGGCGTACAGGATATTTATTTGCACATGTGCAAGTAATACCCCGTGGCATTATGGGAAAATGTGCTGTTTGTAACATTTAGCCTTTGGCCAGGCAAAAATATTGACTCCACATTTTGTTGACTCTCTTAGCAAATAGCTGAGAATAAGTTCCAGCCAAAAAGTGTGAATAGGTGATTTGGTGGGAAGCTAACCGCAAATAGGAAAGGTCGACTGTACAAGCAATTAAAAATTCAGTTCAATCCAAAACATCACCTTTTTTAAATGAGCAGATTTTCATCTCCTGGAAGGAGATTTTCTGCAAGCTGCAACGTTGCGTCCTTTATGGAGGAGCGCGTTGCGATTTGGACAGATGGAGACTGACGGGTGCACTGATGCGAAAAGGAAGGTCTTGCTTTTAAAGTGCAAGTCAAATCTGGGTAAGAAAACAAGGTGAAGAGTACTGGAGGAATGGCATCAGAGGACATTATATGGACGGACGGACGGCTGTCTCCAGGTCATCTCCGCCAAACTTTGATTTGAATTCCAGTCTTGTTTTTGATGCCACAGATGGATAAACAGCCCTTGAACCGCACTTTGACCTTTTTTTCTTATTTTAAAGCGCTTCAGATAGATTGTTTGTCAGCAAAGTGTCCCTGGTCACTGCTGAATAAGATCCACCTTTTGGATCACGCCAGTGTTTTTTCTCATCCTGGATGCATGCGGGACCTCGGAGCACCTTGCGCTCACGTTTGTTGCCGTGTCGATGCCACCTCTCCTGGCCTCCAATTTCAATGCGGTGAATAAAATGTGTGAGATGCCAAGGAGGAAAAAAATATTCCAATTGCTTCAGATAAAGGTTGGCCTCTCTCACCTTTTGCCCAGGAAGGCATTTTTGCTTTAAAAAAAAAAAAAAAATTGAGGTTCTTCTGAGAGGGCTTTTTTTCCCCCCCCCAAAACATCCGTTTGGTTACATATTCTGATGTTTTGACTTCAAGGTTATCACACAAAAATGTGGATTCTCATGTGGTTTGTCCCTGAACGGTCGAGCAAAATTCAGCCATCCTTGATAACAAAAACAAAACTACTTTCAACTTTACTTGGTTTGAAATCCAAACAAAACTTAGACAGAACATAAATTCCGACACGTTTCCCTAATTCTGCATTATTTCATGTTTCCTTGTTAATTTATTTTCTGAGCGGACTTGCTAAAGCAATTTGTAACCCGCAACCTCGAAAAGAACGCCAGCTGGGATTGAACTAGACCAGGCGTGCCCGACTGAGTTCAGTTCTCGAGACCCTAGCCTGTTTCAGATGATTCTCTCCTCCAACACACCTGATTCATATAATCGGGATCATTATCACTCCAAGCAGCCATTTTGACTGGAGCACTCCCCTTCACTCCCAGCTGTTTTACTGGATTTTGACTGATTTTGGAAGGCCCATAGAATATTGTCTTCTATTGCTATCAAAGCATGGAACCTACCAAAAGAAAGATTAGTCTTTTCTTTCAATCGGGGAAAAAAAAAGTTTCTATCTGTTTCTGTTTTGCAGCAATTAGCATTAGAACACAGCTAAGTTTCATCAATATTCACATTCCTGGTGAAAACACTGTCAAAAAGAGCTTGTTGCAACATGGCCCTGGTTGATCTCTTATACTCTGCTGCCACCTGCTGGCCATTTGTGTAACATCTACCATTTCTTCAACTGTTCTTTGCAGCTGAGAGTCTGCACCAAAGACTTCTGTATGCTCTAGCATAAAAAAATAACCTATAACTACGTCTTTGGGACACTTAAAATAGAACGTATTTATACGTTTTTGGGAGCAAATGAGTTATCTGGCTTCTGCAAAGCTTGCTGATGAGCTAATCATTTGATTCGGGTGTGTTGGAGGTGGGAGACATCTAAAACAGGCTGGATAAGGGCTTTTGAGGACTGGAAGCTAGACTGGATGGGCTTTATCACGGTGTAAAGCCATCAGACGCCTTTGGGATGAGCGAGAACCCAAACGGTGGTCAGCCAACATGACTTCCATTCCATCTTCTGGTCCTGTGTCCTAATACTTCTGCCCACGTTGTGTATTATACAAAAATCGGTTTCTCCTTAGCCAGTGATGCATCGGTATGTTTCCCTCACTTAAAAAACAAACAAACAACAATTTGTAACGTGATTTGAGACTATTCTATGCCTGGCTGCTTTGTTTATTGTGGTCTTGAGTTTGTTTGGGGGGGTTTTTTCACAGCAAGCTGCGGCAACTGTGCCGCAGCGATAAGAACGGCGGCGCAGCGCTGGGACTGTAACAAGCAGTTGGAGGCTGAAAGACATAAAAGTGCAAGAAGGCAGAGAGATCAGCTCTGAACGCAGTCTGTCCTTTTTGACCTGGCCGCTATATTAGCCATGTAGCGTTTATCATGCTACTCTTAGCCCGCTGACCTCTCGCCAGTTTGACTTTCTGCTTTTATATGAGCAAAAAAGTACAACCGCTTCCAGCTGCTTTTGTAGGCAACATATAGGAGAAACTACTCCCTTGTTGATTGCTACATTTCAGTTAGTCTTCCAATGACTCGATTAAGACTGGTGGGGAAAAAATCTATTTATGAAACCTCGCTACTTAAATGAAATGCAAGAACAGCAGCATAACACAATTGCAAGGATTGTTTAATTACTTTTTGTTTCCCAATTCAATGTAAAAGGCACCAAAATTGCATTTTTCTCTCAGGGTTTAATTTTCAAGATGCCACAAAACACACTTTTACTAGAAAAACCTTTATACAAAAATTAAACCATTTTCTGGAAACTCTTTTTATTTTTCAGCTATTTTTACAGGCTAGCAGTTGTCACAAACTTTTAATTTCTTAAAGGAACACAAGACTTGTGAAAAATGAACCAGCTATTCTATGAAATGGTTAAATTCAACTCTTTCCTGAAAAAAATTGCTAATTTATGTTGAGCCATTATGGTTTGATAGCACTTTTTTTTGTGAATATTTTTACGTTAAGTACTGTATCGGGCATTTTGGACAGTCACGTGATCATCATGACGTATCACGTGCGTAAAATACACATTGAATGACATGGAATGAATGACAGCAAAGGACTCACGAGGAATTATCACGTCCCACAGTGGACATCAAAGGTGGAATTACGCCTTACAACAAAGTAGCACTTCTTCAAAACCATGGAGGCCACGCCAGAGATTTTTTTTCCAACCGAAAGCCGGATAAAACTGGCAGATCCCAGCTGCCGGCGAGTCCAAGTGGACAGTAAACTTTTGGGTGACTTGTACTCTGTTAGGCTAAGCTACATGTCGTGTGCTAAGCACGCTTTAGCCCACATTAGGAGCGGCCAACCCCCAACCACCCCACCCCCACATGGAATGACATGAAATCGGACGTGTTAGGACTTTACTCTGAACAGTATTTGGGATCCAAGACGTCTTTATCATCCTCATTATGTCAGCAAATTCCCATTGAAATGCACGAAGACGGCTTCCGGTTACGCATAGGATACGTCATAACAATCACGTGACCAGGAACATGGCCTTCCACACAGCACGTTCGAATTCTGATACTTAATCGGTTTAAACTACTATTCAGGGAATAAGATGCCAGAGATATTTGCGCTTTGATTCTTTGTACACAATGCCTAATCCAATACTGGAAAATGATTTATAAGTGCTGTATCACTTTAAATTACGGCCAAACCCAACAAGTGAGCCCAAATGCTACCAAGTCTTAGTCCAGCAGGAAACCTTCCACCCCTAAAAATTTGACCGCAGCTGGACCTGGGAAATGCAAACAAAACAAAAAAAAAACCGTGCGGTTCCATAATCTGCTATTTTGACAGGTCCACAGCTGTCACAAAATCTCTATTTATTAATTTAGGTGCTAAAAAATACATAGTGCCAGGAAACCTTCCAAACCCATCTTTTACCTCGGCCAAAACCGTGAATGGGAAAAAAAACAAAAACAAAAAAACTTTCCAGGTCTCCATTTTTGGGCCATTTTGTCAGGTTGACAGCTGTCACAAAAATTGCAATTTCGTTTTCTAGCTGCTCTGAATTTACATGCTGGAATGCAGGACTGGAATGGCACAAATTTGACTGGGAATTTGACTTAGGCCCACCAGCCCAACCTAATTCCGGACTGCCCTTGGCTACCACGTAGCTTCTACCACTGATGTTTATTGGTTTACTTTGATCTCGGTATTGGAAATGGATGAATGAGCTGCTCCTTGTAAATTGTGGTCTGGTCAAATGGAGTAAAATAATAGTTGAATAGCACCGCATCAGCCCCAAAGAACACCGGCCCACCGGGCATCTGCCCTGTATTGCCAGATGGCCAGTCCAGCCCTGCTGGAATGTCAGAAACTATTGTCTAAGATTAAAATAAATAAATAAATAAATAAATAGATTTGATAAGTCTGAAAAATTGTTCAATAAATATTAATGCTTTAAGACATTACAACAAAGTCAAGATTGGCAAATGTATTTTAAAAATGTTTGAATTTTTGGAAACCCCCTTTTTACTGAAATTTAAGAGCTTCAAATATCGCTTATTGACCTCCTTGACTACTAATAATTGGCACCGATATCGGCCTTAAAAAAAAAACATATTGGTCTATCTCCATTTGAGACCTCTGTTGAGATTTGCTATCTGTTATTCTTGTGATGAGACACTACACAATACATTTGAAGACACAAATTTCACAAGTGAATCAAGGCTCTGTATTAAACATTATAAGAAGGTGTAATGCACCTTTGCAGTTGTGAGAATTTCTGGAGTTGTGTATCATTATTATGCATTAGCATGTGAGTGTTTGTCACTTGGGGGTTGTGTGATGTGACTGCCACTTACACATTAACGGGGCTTGATTTATGCCATCTACCTCGCGGCATTCACACGGCTGACTTGTCTGCGGTCGTCGTCTCGTGTATTTAGTCACAGCGTGACATTTTTTTGACACCCGCATTCATCAACAAGGCGACGATATCCGCAGCATCGATTCGAATTCTGGCTGGACGCAATGATGACATTTTTGTTTTGGGGCAGAGGAACTGCTGTGTGGCACTTGTCACAGTGATTTGGCGAGGTCGATCGCTTCACACCTGTTCTACATTGGCATTGGAAGTTACTGTGTACAGATGATGGCACGGCAGTACACAATCGTGTCAGGGTTGCAAGCTCTGCTTTCATTGGCTTCGTGTCACCCCCCTTGTGTGGTACCCCACCGCCACCATTGCTCCTCTTCAGCGTTAGCTATTTTGCCAACAGTAACCCTGGGCAAAAATAATAAGATGGCTAGCAGACATGTTTTGGCTCAAGAGTGTGCCTGGCCGGCTGTTTACTGATTTAAGTGTTGACTGATTCATTTATTTATTTTTATCCCCCCCACAGGAATTTTGGCCTGTTTTTTTTTTTCCACACTGCAAGAGGGCAAGTAGAGGCAAGTGTACACGGTTCAGAGAGCTTCCTTGCTAATGTGAAGCAGTTCATTAAAATCAAGACACAACGCCTCGATCAGCGGGGAGGACGCTTCTAATCAGTGCCCGTGGTTAGTCCGGCACGATGCAAAAAATGGAGAGGGCGCGCTCAAGAGCAATCTTGTCGAGGGAGGAGGGTCGGCCGCCGTTAAGAAGGCCACACGGATGATTGGTTTTCCACGGGGATGCTTCAGGAGCGCTCTTGGGTCTGCCATCTGATTAGCATCTGCAGCATTATTCATGTCATGAATACACAAGGAGGCACGGAACAAATAAAGGCCAACCGCGCATCCGGGACGCTGATAAACATCACATGGAAGCTTCCATTTTGAACATTGGAAAAATTCAAGATTGATGTGTTCGGAGCACCAGGCAACGGTGGTTAATTTCATGTTCAAGCAGCGTGAGTGGCCACATGATGAGTGCAAAAGTTCTCTGGCAAACGTCACATTTGCTCGCATGTTCTTTTTTTTTTTGATTAAGGTTTACTCGCATTATTTATTCAGATCCATAAAAGGAAAACGACTTTGAATTAAGTCCATTAATGCAACAATATACAAATGTTGGTTGAATAAATTGAGTAGGGATGGGCCGATTATCGGTGCCGATAATTGCCATTTTGACAAATATAGGCACCGGCCTTTTTACTAATCTAAAGGCCGATAAAACTTGTATCTCACTGAGCGGGGAATGCTTGTGAACATAGCTAAATTTTCGGTTTTCATCAAGATTTGTAAGATGGTCACAGACAGTTTTTACTTTTCGCAAAACATATTCTGACCATTTTTACTGTCCGCGAAGATCTTTTGAAACCTTTTAGGAACCCGAAATTAGAAAAACCCCAAATTAGCTGTTTCTGCACGCATTTGTCGTTTAGTGAGATACAGGAAACTTTTCATTAATGGATTTATTCAAATTTCCACTTTAAAAAAAAATGATGCTAACACTGGAAACTCCCTACACGTTTTATTTTTTAAAAATAAGAAAAAAAATAAGAAATTATTTTAAAAAATTGGAAAACTTAAATATTTCCAGTAGAAATGTACTTGCTTTGTTTTTAATTAGCGTAACATGCTGATGACTCTGGAAGCTTCCTGCAATTTTCGTTGCAATTTTAAACAAAGCATTCAATTCTTTGTATGTTTAAGATTAAAAGAAAAAGTACATTTTTAAAATTTTGACGATAATTGGCTTGAAATATGAGTTATCGGTCTCCTTGAGTACTATCGGTATCTGTATCAGCCTTGACAAAAACATATCAGTCTATCACTAAAATGAGGGTCGAATAAATTGTCAACAGTATCAATGTGTGGGTTTGAAGGTTCTTTTTAGATATTTGAACATGCGTTTTCTGTTATATGGTCAGAGTTGGGGAATCCGGGTCCAGGAAGTCACACATTGAAGTCACAGATTGCCGTTGGTGTCTGTACAAGCTCACCTCCATCTGTTGAGTAGAAGCACCTGTTGGCTAAAGCCAAACTGTTTTAGGGTTTTGACTTTCTGGACCTGGATTCCACAACCCTGAGTAAGGTCTGTCAATGCTTGTACCCAAACTGAATGCTTGCAAAATTCACAATCCAGTGGACGGAATGTTGCTGCGTTTCTTAACTTATTTGTCGATAACCCTCCAGTGCCGTGTCATCTGTAAACTTGATGACCAAGCATGTCATTTGGTGACGAGGGAGTAGAGAACGGGGATTAAGCACACATCACTGTGGTCATTGTGAGAGTAGGTCAGGTTTACCCAATCCTGCTCCAACAAGGGCTGGAGTCCTGCAGTTTTTGATGGTTCCGTACTTTCAAAATTGCACAAAGTTTAAAGCTTCAAAGAATAAATCAATTTCAATTGTATTAAAATATTTACTTAGCAGTGACTTTCCAACAATACACATTGCACACATACACAAACATTTTTTTTTTCTTTTTTAAATAAAGGCAGCTGTCCCCCAAACTTTATGGTGCGGCTGGCCATTTTTATGGTAAAACATATTTTCAAGGACAGAAATAAAAACCAAAAAAGATTAAAAATATCACTCTCCATTAGCTACGTTTTCAACGAGCCATTGCCGTTTGGCATATCCCAACAAGTATTATGACAGTAACGACTCTATGGTGAATAAAGTTGTCGTTCACACACAGTTGTTGCCTGCGCATTACCGGACTTAATAATCCGGCGATTAAACTTCACTTTGTGGAACTGCCCTTGTTTCTTGCGGCTTATATGAATCTATTAAGGCTAGCGGCGTATCGGGGTTAGCCTCAAATTGCTAATTTCGGCTAACGTTGGACTCATCTGTTAGCTTCCACTGCTTATAATTGTGCGCTTCACCACAACGGGTTGTCGAACATGTCTCAATGATCAACCAAGGATTTTTTGCTTGTTTGAGTTGTTTTGGGCGTAACGAGGTAGCATTCAGTGATTTCCATAACAAAATACAAAGAAAAAAAAAAAAGTAACAATTTTTTGATGTTCAGAAAGAAGCATTGTGGATTTTAGGAAGGGTGCGTCATCACAGCGGCATAGAAATGGAGGTTTGTTTAAAGGGATTTGTCGGAAAAAGTTTGGGACATACTTGAGCCTCTCCAGTGTTCTCTGCGGCAAAATCTGGAAATGTTTTTTCGGGTTTTAAGGACTTGAAAAAGGGGTGATGTACCACTCAAAATACGAGTGAAGAGTCATCAATGCTGGCATACTCTAGCAAAGCGGTATCATCTAAATTGTGAAGGGGAGGGGTCTAAGTTCAGAACCGGGTGGTATGCCTTGGTTAATTGGCGCCATGATGATGATAACTGTTCTCTGTTGGTCAGGCACGAGTGACACCAGGAAGGAGCAGTACCAGGTGACAAACAGTTGGCAGTGAATGGATGGAAAACGAGGGAGGTCGAGGGGAATTAAGATACCTTGATCTGGTTTTTGGTGGAATTGGTGATTTCGCCCAAATACCCAGAGGACCAAGCCCAGCAAACTCTAGATCCACAGTGATGCATGCCATGGTCATCGAAATCCAAAGGCAACTGGACTCAGACACCGAGGGTAGGATAGGTGGATAGGTGCATTCTTCTGCGTTCTGGCTTTATTAGCCGAAAGTCTAAGACTGTTTGTTGCCTTGGATCATTATTGCTCAAATGTTTGGCGCTTCTTGGAATAGTGACCACTGGCAACACCAAGAGTTGAACGCAAACTGTCCAGATGGGAGAAATCAGCCAGCTATGTTTCATAGAATTTCCATCAGTGCACAACCTGTCTTCGAAATTGGTTAGTTAAGATAATGGCTTCACGGGTTCATTACCTCATAGTCAAATTAGATTTGTTGTTCTCCGCGCAGACTGGAAAGTGATTACAGATCACCAAAGGAAGACTCCAACTTTTGTCAAATGTGGGCGTGGGACAGCAACATCTATCTCATCGGAGTGTAAAGTAGAGAAAAGTTTTTCCTGTATGTTGGTAGACGTATACAGTAAGACTCTCTGAGATACCCTGTTTTTATTATGCTTGCTTTTTTTCTAGTTGGCACCACCCAACCTCGTTTCCTTGTCATTCCTCTCCTATTGTTGGCATTCCCTCGATTTTCTCTCTTCCCTCTCTCTGGCCTCCTCTTCCTTCCTCTCTTTCCTCCTCCTCCTCTCCTCTCGCCTCTCCTCTTCCCTCAATTCCCGCTCCCTGTTTTCCTGCTCTATCCGCTCCACCTCCCGTCTCACCCGGTCTCGCCTCTCCTCCCTGTCTTTCTGGGTGAGGCGGCTGATCATTCTTTCAAAGTAGCTCTCTCGCCTCTCGCACTCTTTCACTATCTCGTCTGTGGCGAGCCACCCTTGCTCCTTTCTGTCCTCGGCCTCCTTGCTCTCGCTCCTCTCCTCCTTCACACCGTCCCTCGCCTCCTCCGTCGTGGCTGTGTCCTGTTTAACTTCCTCCGCCGTATCACTCCTTAAGTGCTCAGTCACTCTTTCTTCCTCGACTCCTATGGCACTCTCCTTCTCCCCTTCCTCCCTCGTGTCACTCCCTTTTCCCTCAGTATCAGCAGCCGCTTCCGTCTTGGCACTTTCTTCCTTCGCCTCCTTGTCACTTTCTTGCCCCCCATCTTCTTTGGCACTCTCTTCTTCCACCTCCTCCTTTTGCTCACTCTCTCCCCCTTCTTTCATGTCATCATCAACACTCCCGCCCTCCTCTTTGGCACGCTCTTCTTTCATCTCCTCCTTTTGCTCACTCTTTCCCCCTTCTTTCACGTCGTCATCAACACTCCCCCCCTCCTCCTCTTGGTCCTCCTTTTGGTCACTCTCTTCCACCTTAACACTCTCTTCTCCCTCAACAAAACCCTCCTCTTTGGGACTTTCCTGCCCCTCTTCCTCCTTGCAACTTCCGTCTTCCGCCACCTCCTTTTCACTCTCCCCTACAACACTCCCTGCCTCCGCTTCCTTAGCACCTTCCCCACTTTCTTCAGCATCACCGGAAACACTCTCTTCCTCACCCCCCTCCTTTGCTCCGATCTCTTCCCCCTCTGTGCGACCCTCCTCACCTACCTTGACACTCTCTTCCTCACCTACTTCTCTCTCTTTGGCGTCACTAGTGACACTTTCCTCCGCTTCTGTCCTCTCATCACTCTCTTTGATCTCTGCGACAGTCCCCTCGTCTGCCTTGATGGACTCTTCCTCCCCTTCTCTCGTTTCCTCCGGGACATTCTCCCCTTCTTCCTTTGCACTCTCTTTCTCTCCCTCCTCAGCCTCTTTCCTGTCTTCCTCCATGTCTGTCTTCGCGTCGCTTTCTTTCTCCTCTGGCGCACTGCCCTCCTCGGCCTCGGCACTCTTTTCACTACCCTCCTCCTTTGCGACACTCTCTTGTCCACTGTCACTAACATGCTCTTCCTCTTTCTCACCCTCTTCCACCTTAGCACTCTCTTCACCCGCCGCCTCCTTCGTATCACTTGCTTCCCCGTCTTCCTTAGGGCTTTCTTCCCTCTCCTGCCCCTCACCGATACTTTCCTCTCCCTCCGTCTTGTCACCCTCGTTCCCATCTTCTACTTTGGCACTGTCTTCGCCCTCCTTGTTACACTCCTCACCCTGGCTTTCCTTTTCTTTCACCCCCTCCTTGGCATCCTCTTCCTCTCCCTTCTCTTCATCCGGTTTGTCGTCGTTATTGTCTTGAGTATCTTCTTTCTTTTCCTCTTGGTCACCGTTTTGCACTTCACCCTCACTTGAACCGTCCTCCTCTGCCCCGTTTTCATCTTTGTCACCCTCGTCTCCTTCCTCCTGTTCACCATCTTCCCCCTTCTCTCCTCTGTCCTCTTGGTCTTCCTCTTCCCCCTCATCTTCTTCCTGATCACCATCTTCCCCCTTCTCTCCTCTGTCCTCTTGGTCTTTCTCTTCCCCTTCTTCTTGGTCATCCTCGTCTTCTTCCTGGTCACCATCTTCCACTTCCTCTCCCTCATCCTCTTGCTCTTCCTCCTCCTCTTGGTAATCCTCCCTCTCCTCCTCGCCGCAGTCTTCCCACACATCGATGTCCCACTCTTCCCACAATCCATCGCCGGCTTCGAAGTCGTGCTCTTCCTGAATATCCGCATTGTCATTGCTGTCATCTTCCTCGCTGCTCTCTTCCGCTCTCTCCTTGCGCATGGCGACTTCCCCACCTCCTTCATCGTTCACCTCTTGCTCCTCTTCATTTGCCCCGTGCCTGTCCTCTTCATAACCGGCCTCGCACTTGCTGTTGTCTCTCTCTTCGAGCTGGTCGTTGCCTCCTTGTCTCACTTCCTCCTGCTGCCTGATACACTCTTTGTTCTCGTTGTTGGCTCTGATGTCCCCCGGTTTCAGCTTTGTCCATTCCTCCATCGCGATGACGGCAATTTCCTGAAAAAAGATAGTAGAGAGGTGGGCAGTTTCCTATTGTGCTTGACAAAGTATCTCAAACACAAAGTGGATATAAAAAGTTAACGCACAAAAAAAAAAAGATGAAGTTAAAAAAAAAATTAGACCAAGATGTGTAATTTCAAAACTTTTTCCACCATCTGACCTATAGCCTGTAAAACTCAATTAAAAAAAAACAACTTTATGAGGGAATTAAAATTAAATGGGGTAAGCGTATATGACTATACGACCCCTGATTATCATCAGGAATCATTTGTTGGGTGAGACCCCTGAGACTGACTCATTGAGCCCAGGTTATGAGCCAGCGGTTTGCAGTGATATCACTCTTGTCATTTTTAAGCAAATTGTTCACCCACAAATATTGAATAAGAGCTGTGTTCATAGTGTCCGAGACAGGGTTAGTCTTAACCTACTGATATGTTGTTGCAAAATTAATCACAAAAGTTGACATACGCCCTAAATCTGACTGGATAGCTGCAACTGTCACATTGACTGTTCATGCTAGTGTTGTTAGTGAGCTGATGTGATGTAGTTAAATCTTACTCTTACGAGTACTCATGAGAAGTAGGGAACCTGCATGTTTACGAAGTCATCTTCCCTGAAATATGGCAAAATTCTGATTGTGAAATGCTCAGGAATTTCAAAGATTGAAGCTGTTCTTCTACTCTTTTCAGGATGGATGAATTCGAAAACAATCAGTGTGAGCTAGAAAATAGGTCAAACAGTTGATAAATCAGCTACCAATGCTACGGTGAACGTGTGCGCGGTCGACGGATGCTCTAATAGCTCAAACAGAGATGAGATCATTGCTGTCAGCGATTCTAAACCAGACGGAAGACAATAAGGAGTGAAAGACGAGCACGATGGCTAGCGCGACTGCGAGCAAAACTACGACGCAACTGCTTTGCACCCAGAAAAAGTACAAGGATATGCTCAGATCATTTTATATCAGGTAGTTTTTCTCTTTTTCAGGTACAGCTGGTCATAACATTAATCTCTGATTGTAAAATCGAGGCAGACATGATGAATGAGCCATATTATCTTTAGTGAAACAATCATAATTTTGTTTGCATAAGTATTAAAGTCATTTTGAACAAAAAGTTAATTTAACACGATTATCACAATTAACACTAACTCGGGCTTTATTTCTGCTGAGGAATGTGTAGTAAACGGCGTGCGGTCTGTTTGTTAGCAGCTAGCAAGCTAAGATAGCTCGAAGACTTCGATATACAGCAAGACGACACAAACAGTCACAAACGATTTAATGAATGACAATTTACACCATGAAAGTAGTGATCGACATACTGTTTCAACCAAAAACAACATACCATGGGCTTCCACTTCCACTTTGCCCCCCCCCCCACAAACTCCAACAAAACTAAATTTTTTATTTATTTTTTTTATTTTTTTTTTATCTAGCGGCTTTAAACGACTGGTTTCAATGATTCGCAGTAACGTAGTGTCCTACTCGGGAAGTTTTTTTTGTGACACTTGACATATTTCCCACCTTTGAAAACGCTCGCCGATAAATCAAGCTCTCTACATTCATTTGTTATGGGATGTTTGCCACCCCGGGAGGCGCTGCGGGAGCTAAGCTGTGACGTCAACGGGAAGAGTGTATTAGCTTTAAGTACAACGCAGCTGCACTGTTGTTGTGTTGCCTTTGAGTAGCGTATCTGTGTCACAGCGACATATAAATCTGATAGACTCGACCCATTTGTATTTCCAACAGCTATTGCATACTATAGATCCTTCCAGTGTGACGTCACGTTGAAGTGTGGTGGGGGGCAGGGCGTCAATGCGAGTGAATTAGAAAACAATCAGTGTGAGCTAGAAAATAGGTCAAACAGTTGATAAATCAGCGACCAATGCTAGGGTGAACTTGTGCGCGGCCAACGGATGCTCTAATGGCTCAAAGAGAGATGAGATCATTCTTTCAGCTGCCAACAGTGATTCAAAATCCCGCGAAAGACAGTGAGGAGTAAAAGACTAGCACGGTGGCTAGCGTGAAACTATGACGCAACTTTATTTTGTAGCTAGCAGCTTCAAACAACTGGTTTCAATGAGTCGCAGTAATGTGGTGTCCTACTACGTTTTTTTGTGACACTCGACATACAGTATTTCACACCTTTTAACGAAAACGCTTGCTGAAAATCAAGCTCTCTACATTCATTTGTTGTGGGATGTTTGCCCTCTGCGAGGCGCCGCGGGAGCTAAGCAGTGACGTCAGCTGGAAGGGTCTATTGACAAACCACAGAGCTGTCAAACTTAAACCAGCTCAGACATTTTGACCTGCTGTAAATAAAAGTGTGTGGGGGGGTGGGGGTTGGGGGTGATGGGAATGAGACATGCTGGGCATAATATCCTGGTACTTTTGAGTACATTAAATAAAAATGCTAATGTGTACGTACCACTCGCAGGATCAAGTGCTCAAACTGCTTGACGTGGTCAAGAAACACTTGTCGTTCCTTGAGCAGTTTATGTTTCTCTAGTGTCCAGCTCATCTCCTTTTCCATCATTTCCAATGAGAGTGAGTCTTTGGAAGCTCTTAATCTCTCCAGCTCTAGGCTGGTTTTGTACAGTTCGGCCTTAGTTTTCAAAAACATCTTTTCGTTGGCCTTCAACCGGTGAGACAGCTCGGCTTTTTCCATGGCCAGTATTCGGTAGTCTGCCTCCAGATATCTCACTTGGGAGGCTATGCTTTTCTCCCGTTTAAGCCAGCGGGTTTGCCACACATCGTTGAGTTGCACGTGGTATTGCTTAAGCTCTAAATTAAACTTGTGTAAATCAGTGTTGGTTTTGAGTAAAACCCTCTCGTTGGCCTCCCGCGCATTGTACAGTTTGGCATATTCCTCTAGCAATTTGATGTAGTCCAACTCCAGATGCCTCAGGTAGGATGCTATGTTCTCCTCCATACTCACCCACTGGGTTTGCCACTCTTCATTGAGCTGGTTGTAGTAATGCTTGAGCTCTTCGAAACACTCACTCCCCTTCATCCACAGCTGTCTAAACTTCTCCGTCTGATAATGTAGGAGTTGCACATTTTGCTTGAGAGAGTAATTGTCCGTGGAATCCATTTTCCTCTCCATTTGCTTGGTTCAGTGCCACATTGGCGCTGACAAGCTTATAGTCCCCACTTTATTCAAGCGCTGGTTAAGATCCTGGCAGTTGTGTTCTCTAGTACATAGTCGTGTGACTCCAATATGATATCGGCAGAGCAAAATGACTCTAGCCCACAGTCATATTTGGCCATGATGACACCCAGGAAAGGGATATTGCTCTACATCACAGTCATATGGCTAATAAACTTTGTCATGACGTCATCGTGATGACAATCAGGTTAATGACTTGACCTCCTGGCCGCTGGAATGCCGCATTTGTTCTGACATTTTGAGCTATATAATTCTACCTGTAGCAATGGCGACATCTTGTGGACACTTATTTACATTTATGATTTCTTCTTTTCTTAAGGCCATTGAGAGTTGTTGAGCAAATGCCATTTATACACACAAGGAAAGAGACGTTAAATGACGCCGAATTGAATAGAAGACGGAAACCCTTGCAACCATGTATGAATTTATGTTCCACCGTGTGGTGTGTTTGGTTTGTAAACGAAGTCGCGTTTAAATTGCTTTGTTTGTGGACGATGCTCCGCTTTTTATATATATATTTATTTTTTATATTTTTAAATTAACATCGATATCTTGTACCTGTATGGCCCCTTTTACAAACGGAGCGTTTAAGGTGACTTTTTGGCAATATATATATATATTTTTTGTTTGAGCCGAATCTGGCACGCGGAAGTCTTGTGCCATGAGCAGATCGTCCAATTGGCCAATGGCGAAAGGCGAAAGAGCTGATGTGACCGAAGTCTGAGTGTTCATTGGATAACTGTGATGGTGACGTCAAACAGCACGCCTCACTGATTGGTTATTGTCTGGCTATAGCACGCCGCTTGTACCTTTCAATGTTGTTCCTGTCCTGAGTCGAGCAACCAACACCAGGTACAGTGTATTATGTTCATTAAATAACTCAAGTTTTGTGTTACTAAAATATTATAATTGTATTGTTTTTGGGCTTGCGTATGTGAACCGAGAGGAAGAGTGTTACCGTTTTGGGTCATGACAAATACTCAAAATATGAAAATAATCATGTTATTTCGATACAAATGTCTCGTGTTTAGTATATGAAATTAGTAAATTTGGTTTGATAACGTAATAATAGCAAATGACTGCCATTTCTTTTGAATAATAAATATAGTATGTTATTGTCTTGCTTTCTCAGGTGTAGATAAGGCGGATCATAGTTATAAAATAAAAGTAAAAAGTTGTGTAAGAAAAGAGAAGAAAAAATACGTAAAATTAGAAATTGTGATTCAATTTCTGTTCAGTAAATTTGTGTAAAAAAAAAAAAAAAGCTAGACTGAAATATGATTAGGTACAAGTTTTTGATTTATTTTCTGTCAATACCGTTTTTTGATAACTTGTCACCATAGGAAAAAAAACCTGCATACGAAATAGTTTCCCTCTTTTATGAACTTGCATCACACTCGCACTGAAAAGAAAATAACTTTACAAGTACATCTTACCTGTATGTTTTTACTTATTAATGCTCTCTAGTTTGCCTTTGTCTATTTCACTGTTGTCCCTAACACACACACACATACTCAGTCAATCCAACAAACAGAGCTGACTACCCTGTCGTGGCTAAGTTTTTCACATCATGTAATCACTGGTTGAAAAAAAAAAGCAGCGAGCCAATTTTGACAAAGTATGGAGTAGAGGTCTGTTTTCAAGTAATCAAAGAAATAAAGACTAAAGTACCGATACTGCACCGATAGACGCACTGCCACACTGTTCCTAAACATATTTGTACATGCAGGTTCAGCCATGGATCTCGTGCTGAACGTGGCCGACTACTACATCTTCACGCCGTACGTGTACCCGGCGTCATGGGCAGAGGAGGGCGCCTTGCGGCAGATCTTAAGCCTGCTGGTGGTGACCAACCTCGGCGCGGCGGTCCTCTACCTGGGCCTGGGGGCCCTCAGCTACTACTTCATCTTTGACCATGACCTCATGAAACATCCGCACTTCTTAGAGGTACTTCCATGATAATTTCTTGCTTGCTTTATTTTATTTTATTTTATTTTATTTTATTTTATTTTATTTGATCTTGGGTGCTTGTTTAGCTTGACCCATTTGTACCATTGCTCTACTTTTTGACCCTCGTCAAGGTCCAATGTTACCAGCGAGTCCATAAAATTGTGCCTTTTGTAGTGTAATGGCTTGTGACTAGAGTAGTAATGTCAATAATTTGCTAATTGTACCACTGATACTTGGGAACAAATCAAAATCTATATCGTGTTGGACCAGGACAAGGTTGAGCAATTGTAGCTGGCATGGAACTGGAATGTTAACCCTGAAGGTTCGGAGTATACCATTTCTTGGACCTGGATAAGGTACAACCAAGAGTCCGTAGCTTATGTTAAAATATTCTGTTTGTGTACCGTTGATTTTTACAACTTGGGAAGAAACCTGTACCTATTTGGAGCACAGGATTGTACAGATAGTTTTTAACTTTTTAATTAATTAACTTTTGGGGGAACAGTTTATTACTGAGGTGGTACCCCCCAAAACGTCTTGTTTGTGTCTTGTTGACTTTTTTTGTACAACCTTAGAGTAAAATATTAGCCTGAGGTAATACTAGACTGCACCTTTCGCAGTATAATGGTTTGTCACTGGGACATACTCTTGATGTTCGACTTTTACAGCTTGAGGGCATATCTAAACCTTCCCTACTCTCAAAAAGGTACAAACATTGACCTTGGAATCTGGGGTGAAACCATCAGGTTCATCTTTTTTACCCTTCATAGTTGCTCGTGTCAACTGACGGACTTTTATGGACAGAACTAAGGACCTCCATTTCTGACACTTCACTGCGTGGACGTTTCACATTAAGGTTAAAACTAACAATTTCCTCCTCACAGAATCAGGTGCTCAGGGAGATCAAATACGCACTGACCTCTCTGCCGTGGATCAGCATTCCCACCGTCGCCTTGTTCTTCGCCGAAGTTCGAGGATACAGCAAAGTGTACGACAATGTCCACGACTCTCCGTTAGGTATGATCGTATTTCGTTCCTGGCTTCAAATCTCTTCGATGTTCATCGCCGTTGACAGATCTTGCGCACTTGCAGGCTGGACTGGGCTCTTCCTGAGTATGATCTCGTTCCTGCTTTTCACCGACATGTGCATTTATTGGATTCATCGCTTCCTACATCATAAGCTTATTTATAAGGTGAGTGACATCACGGCCGTTGCTGCTGTATATTTTATTTTATACATATTAATAAATGTGCCACGTTTGATGTTGGGAAATATGGCAAATCAAGGGGATTAGCATGAAAATATTTCTTGTGAATGTAGACTTGTAGATTTGCTCCATTCTGAAATAACGGAGGCATAATATATGTATTTCATCAAGACTGCCGTTAGACAAGCTGCCATAATCAAAAGTTGACCAATCAAGGACATTTCATCAAATGTTTATGTTGAATTAACTAAATGCTGAATTAATGCTAATAATCGTATTGACGTTTGAATCAGTTATCCACGATGGATATTAGGGCCACATATAAATATGTATATTCTTTTAGAGCAGGGGTGTCAAAATCATGTTAGCTCAGGGGCCGCATAGAGGAAAATATATTATCAAGTGGGTCGCATGGGGAAAATAACGGTATATAAGTGTACTACTCGGATATTTGAGTATGCTAGCTTCAGATTGGTTGGTGTTAGTCAGCTGATCAGGACGTGTTGTCACGCTAGCTGTTGATGAGTTAAAGTTTAAATAAAGAATAAATCCGTCCATCCTGCCTTTTCATTTTATAAACAGTCCCATTAGCCACCAACGAATCCTCACGTTAGACTATAGCTACGCTACGTGTATTTCTTGTACTTTTCTGAGTTTTTTTTTCTTGCAAATTTTCCACTTTATAAAGTGGCAAATTTGCCACTTTATAACTGGAAGAACTTTATAACCGGAGTGGAAAATTTGTCACTTTATAAAGTGGAAAATTTGCGAGTTTTTTTTCTCGGAATATTATTACGTTTGTCACAGAACTTTGGTTTTACCCATTCACCTTGCATGGAACCTTCCCAAAACTGTTCTGGTGTGTTGACCACAGCTCTTCCACAAGCCGCATCACGTGTGGAAGATCCCGACGCCATTCGCCAGCCACGCCTTCCACCCGGTGGACGGCTTTATGCAAGGGCTCCCCTACCACATCTACCCGTTCCTCTTCCCGCTCCACAAGGTGCTCTACCTGGCGCTGTACGTCTTTGTCAACATCTGGACCATCTCCATCCACGACGGTGACTACCGCGTTCCCAGCGCCATGACGGGCGTCATCAACGGCTCGGCGCATCACACCGACCACCACCTGTTCTTCGACTACAACTACGGCCAATACTTCACGCTCTGGGACCGCCTGGGCGGCTCCTACCGACACCCGTCCGCCCTGATGGGCAAGGGTCCACGCGAGCAGATCCGCAAACTTCGCGCGGAGGGCAAGTTTGATGGCGGCGAAGAGAATGGACAGAGCGGCGTCATGCGCAAAGAGGAGTAACAATTGCTTTTTCGCAGCACAATCACTAAAGACAATCCGTAATCCTCTGGAATCCATACAATGATTCGGCTTCTTGTGCTTGCTAAATAAGGAGTTTCTGAGCGCCAATTGTTGCCGTTTTGAAGTGGATTTTCGCTTGTTGAAGGCCTTCTCTGGCTTTTCAGCGTTTGAAAAGACTCGCGTAGGACACACAATTGAGCAGACCTCAACGTTAATCCTCATTCTAGGTTTTGAAGATGTAGTGTGCAAATATTAGCCCAACACAATGACCTTTTCCTAAGAGAGTTACAGATACACAGTAAATTCTGTGGAGTAAATATTACTCTAAACTGAGTCTATTTGGTCCCACTTGTGTGTGAAATTTACACTTGGAAGAGAACAAAATAAAGAATTGGAAAAAAAGAAAAAAAACTCAAGGGGTTGAGGAACAAGCTCACAACCTTCAGTTTGGGAGACAGCTGATCTACCTCTCCCTGACCCACGCAGATCCTAATCTGGGTTAGTATTAGGGATGTGACAATAACGGCAATAGCGTGATAACGAGATATCGTCGTCATGTCACGATATTAAAAGTAGCACATCTGTTAAAAAAGTTAACTTGATTTCCATTTGTGCAGTTCTAGCACCCTTTGGTGGCATTTTTTTTAGTGCAGTTTAATTTTATATGGCATGTTTTGGCCCTTCTGTGTTTGAAAACCATGCTAATGGTCAGAGGAAGGGGAACGTAATATGCTTGCGAAGCGAGTCAATATGAGGAGGAACTCAACATGTGCTTGCATTAGCAAGTAAGTGCCTCGATATTAAGTGTTTTTAGGTTTATGTGCATTGCTATAATGTACAAAAGCACAATATTGTGCTTTTTTTTAGTATGATTTATTTTATTTTTTTACAATATTGTGAACTTTTTTTATATATCGACAACTTCCCCACAATATGATAATTATCGTATCGTGACCTTTATATTGTGATAATATCGTATTGTGATGTTTGGATATCGTTAATCTCTTCATAACTCTTTTTGGTCTCCTCTTGGGTATAAGCAAACAGTAGGAGTGGCATAGCTGTGGTGATAGTGTGGCAGTCTCCCAAACTGAAGGTCTGGAGTTTGTTCCTCAACCCTTGAGTGACTTTTATATTTTTATTTTACTCTCTTCCAAGCGTAAATATTACTCTAAAATTGAGTCTATTTGGTCCCACTCTAAATATAGTCAAATTTACGCTACATAATTAACTGCATAAGCACAAATTGCATAACACTTTGTGTATTCTATTGTCTACTGAATTTCACGTCATTCAATGAAATTTCGAACTTTCCAGATGGTGCCACTGATTGAATGGAACTTCTATTAAAACAAACAAACCAATCCACAATTTTTTTTCAGTACTTCAGCCTTGGTGGAGGTCTGCGGTCTTCTGAGTTCTATAAGACTGCCAAAAGAAGTCTAAGGGGGGGGCTAAGACTTTTGAAGGGTGACTGCTTAACAGATGTTTTCGACATCATTACTAATAAATCACACCAGCACTTTAGCCCATGTGATTCATGTTTTTTTTTACATTAAACACAAGCCAGAAAAAAAACAGTCACACAGCAGCAGCAGCTAATATTTGTGATAACAACAAAAGAGCAGCAAAGTGACTTTACAAAAGAAGCGTCTTATTATCTCATATGTTAAGTTGAAGGTGCGTGTTCTCAGCAGAAGAACATGGGTGCCCAGAGGAAAGACCTCATGGCTGCTCCCGCCGCCATGCCCGCCAGTAATCCCATGGCGAGGTGGTCAAACACCCCGTCAAACGGGTCCCTCTGAACAATCACCTGGTGGCTACCTGAGGAGGAAACAGATGGCGATGATAATCACGTTCATGGGCAAAACTTGGAGACATACACACATCCATCCATTTTCTTGACCGCTTATTCCTCACAAAATGAAATCGAATGAAAATGAAAATGAATATCGGCTCCAAATATTGTCTGTCGGCCTCCTTGACTACCTAATAATCGGCATTGGGCTCAGCCCTGGAAAAAAAAAAACATTGGTCTATCTTTTGCAGTGCAAACCTTGAAGTGCGGGGAAAAAAATAAAAATAATTGTCGCAGTCAACGTAGCAGTTCAACATACTTCCTTGACAGACCCGTTGCCAAATACGTGCTTCCATGAAATTCCAAATCATAAATTGTTTGGATCCATCACCAAAAACTCTCAATTTATAAGTTCTGACTGTCAAATTTTTCAACTGTACCTGGTCCTGCTCCAGGCGTCACGTAGATGGTGTGGTAGTGGTTGAGGGGTATGGCCTGATAGGAATCATCGTAGGGATCATATGTGAACACCTGCGGAATAAAAAACAAAACAAAAACAAAAAACGCAATCTCACAATTGACTTTTTAGACACTCCCAAAAATAAAAGAACCTTAGAATGTGGATCTTACCGGGTTCCTCCTGGCCTCCAGCATGGTCAGTTTCCACGCACTGAAAGAAAGGGATTGGCAAGAGATTTCAAATGAGCAGTTAAGTCTTTTGTGTCTGTATTTGAACAGAATTACAATTAATGCTTGTTTTCCCTCTATCTAAAAGGCTGCTTATTTATTGCTCCGTAGGTGCTGCTGTTTTGTGTAGCAAACAGATTTCAAATGAGCAGTTAAGTCTTTTGTGTCGGCGTTTGCGCAGAATTACCATTAATGCTTGTTTTTCCTCTCTATTTGAAAGACTGCTTATTTATTATTCCATAGGTGCTGCTGTTTTGGGTAGCAACAGAGGTTAAAAAGCCGTTAACTGGAACGACACCTACATGGACTCGTCCTCGCTGTTGGCGCACAAGTTCATCGTCGAGCTGTCCTTGAACTGCACGACGATGACGTTCTGCTGGGGGTTAGTCTCGGGAGGCGTCACCCCTATACGAGCAAACCCCGCAGAAACGTTTTCATCACCATGCATGCATGCATGCCATTAAGGGCGACTAAACGAGAAAAAAAATGCTGTACCTCGACATTCTAGGCCGCAGCGCACGTCTATGCACGTGAGCTTGAGGTTGACACGGTACTCTAACTCTCGCCGGCTGTCACTCTTGTAGAAGCAAAGGGTGCCGTCCACCCAGAGGTCACACCAGTTCAACTTCCAGCGCTTCAGCACGGACGCTACCGGGCGAGCGGGAAACACGGTCCATCATTCCGATAATGAATAACACTTGCCGTGTTATCATCAGCACCCGATGTACTCACTCTGTCTCCAAAGCCAGCCTGACCTCATGAGCGCCATGTTTGTCCCCTGTGGTCCAAAAATACAGGTAAAGGAAGAAGAACAATGCGTTTTCTTCTTGGTCACTTAGAATGCGACAGACGGTGTTCCTGTGCTTGTTTATTTTGCGTCTGACAGATTATTCTTTCTCCTGTCACGACTGAGTCACAGGATAATTCTGGATTAGGCGAGCGCTTGCTCAGGCAACCCACCCCCTCTTTTCTTCCGATTTCTCCTGGACTAATTTCCTCTCTGGACGCACACACAAATTTGGATGAAATATTTTGTTTAAGACAACTGCTATATTAATGTTTTTATTGTGTATTGTTGTCAGAAAATACAGTCAATGAACTGTGACATAACCACACACGGATTAGCCCATTTCAGTTACATGAGTCTTCCAAGTAGGCTACTGTATGTATGCAAGGCTTCCTTGTAATAACACAAGGCATACATATTGAAGTCAATGGACAGACAATTTTACAAGTACGCTCCACCAAATTCCTGGGAATGCATTTGGATGAATCACTACATTTTTTAAAATCATATTGATTTTCTTGTAAAAAAAAAAAAAACAAACAAACAAAAAAACTCTCCAACTATGTGGGCCTCTTTACCAAACTCTTCCAAAGCCGACGCTCCTCACATTATACAAAACTCTATTTGAACCCCATATGCATTAATGCACTGTAATCTGGTACAACATTTTTAGCCTTACAAAGACACTCCAAACTCTGCAAAAGAAGATGGTGCGTATTTTTTCATGGTCTGAATAAAATGCGCCCTCCGGCCCACTCTTTCATCATCATTCATCACTATTAAGACTTCCTGAGCTGAGTTTGTACCATTAACACGTTTCATGTATCAAGTTGTTGATAATTTGATTCCTCATCTCTAGTGAAGACTCCAAGCAGTTTAAGTGATGCATTTTATGGCCCTCAGATTTGGAACCAGCTTTATACACACCTTAAAACCCACCCAATCTCTCCTCATCTTTATTGGAAACTCAAAACTGAACTATTGGCTACATATTTATAATTAGTTGAATCCACTGACTGGGATCAACATTTGTTTGTTTGCTTGTTTGTTTGTTTGTTTGTTTGTTTGTTTGTTTGTTTGTGTGGTGTAGTGTAGTGTAGTGTAGTGTAGTGTAGTGTAGTGTTAGGATGTTCTTTGTTTTGTATTTTTGTTTGCATTTGTTCAGTTTGTTGATTGTCTCGTTTCTGGTGTAAGCCCCCATCAAATAAGCTTTAAGGGTTAGCATTACCTTCTAAGGGGCGTCTCTTTCACATGTAAAGTTATATTCAGATTGCCTTCATGACAAATGCCAGCTGTGGTGTTTCAACATGTGAATAAAATTGAACTTGAACTTGAAATTCCTGGCCACATTAGGTAAAAAAAAAAAAAGTCAAAATGCTCAGCTCGACACACTCAGAGAGATAAGCAACAATAATACAAACTACAGCAATTTATCGAATATATCAATATTAATTTTACTTATATATTTAATGGATATGATTCTATCTTGTGCAAGAACCACTTCTTATGTTTTGTGTTGAAGTTGCGCAACGACGAGGAGAGCGACCAAATTTAAATCCGTTTAAACTTCGTCATTTCCGGAAGAGTAGGCGCGGCTTACACTGACACTTTGCTAGCAAAAATAAACCACTGTCTTGGATTTTTCTAAATATTTATTTTTTATTCAACATATGTATTTATTTTTCAGTTGTACAAATCCTACGTTTTTGCTTTGTCTCTAAATTACGCGAAGTTTAAAGCCAATCAAACGGTGTTTGTTTTTTTGTTTTTTTCCTGGTGGGCGTGTCTTAACGCTGACACGCTGCCAGTGAAAAGAAAAAGACGTTTAATTTTTCCATATTTATATATATTTTTTTATTTAATTTAGTTAGCTTCACGTTCAATGTGATAATCATGTTTTATGTTTTGTTTCAAAGTTGCGTAAGGAGGAGCCCCGTTCAAATTTAAAGATATTTAAAAACGTCACTTCCGGCATCCACTGACAGTCCACCAGCGAAAAGAAAAACACAAACAACAGCGAGTGGCTTCACGGTGAGTGCAGTCAATAATATCCACGAAAATAACCATGTCGCTTTTAAAGGACGAAACTAAGAAGTTGACATCGTTGACTCAGCAGCAGACGCCGAGGATGAAGTTACTGCAGTACATGTCACAACGGGACAAGTTAGTTTTAAGCGCTACATTTGTAACACAGCTGTATACATTCCATTTACGTCCTTGTCTTGACTGGCAACGCAGGTACATTAAACACTGATGGACAGTCTTATCTCTTGGCCATATTTATCAACACCGGACAGATCTCGGTGTTGGGTTATCGCCCATGTCAAGTGGACTTGTGCCGAAACCCGTTCAAATATTAGTATCTTAAACATGACCTTGATTTTTTCGATCGTATTCGATGACTGAAGCAAAAATGTTGGCTTTTTTCTCAAACGCCATGGCTCGTGTTTCAATTCGGCATAAAACGCGTTTTTGAAAACACGTTCAATAAAAAAAAAAAAATCCTTGAGTCTTTGTTCTTAAAAACACAGGCGGTCCTCGTTTTACGGCAGCGATGACGTAAACTGAGTGTGTACGTAGAGTCCGTCGTTGTTGACTAACCTACTCAGTAGAGGCGTCAAATCCAGATCTAGAAAATAAAATCCCCTCTGGTAATGAGTCATAATATATATATATATATATATATATATATATATATATATATATATATATATATATATATATATATATTTGTGAGAAACATTTCTCCTAGACCAGTGGTGTCCAAACTCGGTGCTCGAGGGCCTGAGTGCTGTAGCTTTTGGATGTTTCCCTGCTGTTTCCAATCAACAGGATTGTTACCAGGCTTATGCAGAGCTTGCTGATAAGCTTCAGGTGTGTTGGAGAAGGGAAGCATCCAAAACTTGCAGGACTCGGGCCCTCGAGGACCGAGTTTGGACGCCACTGTCCTAGACCATAAATATGAAACCTCAAAATATCATGACTGCCATTCATTATCTGTTTGGAAAGTATTTCTCGGCCATATTAATAATAATAAATGAAAAACATTGACAGCAATAACTGAACATCCCTTTTCTTGGACTACATATGCTGCACAAACAGGTGTGCATTAATTTTTTTTTTACCCTGAAATGTCACTATTGTGATAAATATTAGGATGAAAAACAATTCCAAACCATAAAAAAATAAATTGGAAAACAGTATGGCAGTAGCTGAGTGTGCCTTGGAACTATTTAGGTTATGCTGCAGTCCATCCGTAACCTATGCTAGGCCTAGTAATGACACTTCAAGGCCATACAGCAATCCAATTTCATGCGATGAATCGATGATATATTCTGTAGCCTCTATAACATATGCTAGTTTACTAATCATGCCAGAATTATGTACAATTTAAGATTAAATCACACTACAAGGTCATAAAACAATCAAATGAAAGACGGTAAGCACAGCAGTAACACTCCTCGTGTAACCATGTATCCTGACGCCAAAGAAATAACTAAAGTATGCTGTTTGACAGGGTAACAACATGATGCAATGTGCAAGGCGGATGTCTGTGTCTTTACATGACAGTGACATATGTTCATCAGGCATAAAGGAGCTTCCTACCTTGCTCTATTGTCTGCAACATAATACACGCTGTTAACCATAATTACCGCCCGTGAGGAAGAAATACCCCAACTTCAACAGAAAGGATGTTTTTCCTCTGCACGTGTTTCTGTCTTCACTCCATTCACTCATAATATCATCTTTCCTTGTGTCGTGGCCGTGGATGGGAATTGTGTTTGTTTAGTTTAGTTTACTCAACTGCAGATTATAACAGCTGTCTGTTTGTTTAGTATATTTCGGCAAAGAGTGGACAGGCATGGTTATTTTATTCAACTACTAAATCCAGTTCTTCATTGGTTCATGACTGTGTACATGCTCGGATGCTCGTGTGTCATGCCGCCATCTTATGGCATCAATATGTAATTAAAACAAATTTCATAGAAGCATGTCATCTGTTGTACACTTTTTCCCATTCCCTGCTCTCAGCCGTTTTTCGCATGTCTTTTCTCAGCAGGGGAATGTGATCGGACGTGCTGCTGAAAAGCGGCTTGGCGTTGCTCTGCTCACATCAAAGGTAAGATTCGGCGGATCTGTGAGAAACTTTTTATGACAGGAACATCAAAACTGGAGCTGTTGGGCCGTTGCGAGATGATTTGTCTGAAAGCGATAGTCCTGATCAGGATGGATAAGAGAGAGGGACTGTCCTCACCTGGGCAGACACAGGGAGAAGGCCTACTTTGAGTGATGTCATCACACTGTCAAAAGGATATTAATGTTCACGCAGTGAGCGAGTAGCACAAATGAACACTGACAGTTTATTTTTTCTATTTTTATTGCAGGTCAGTGGCAAGTTTTAAAATTGGGTTGAACTAGTCATCAGCTGGTTTTGGTTTCCAAAAGTCACTTGGAAAAGCGCTTGTTTTGTTTTACTTTGTTTTTTCAATAATTCTGTCATATTTGTTAGTAGTCGTGTAAAGCATCTACTCCAAGATTTTGTGAGTTAAAAAAAAAAAAAAAAGTATGAATGATTTTTCATAACATATAAACTAATTCGCCCCCGGCCATTTTCACTGAAGCAACCCCCTACGCTCTCGGCTGTTTTACTGGATTTTGACTGATTTTGCAAGGCCCATAGAATATTGTGCTCCATTGTTATAAAAACATGGAACCCACCAAAAGAAAGATTAAGAGTCTCTTCTTTCATCAGGAATTTTTTTTTTATATCTGTTTCTGTTTTGCAGTAATTAGCATTAGAATATAGCTATGTTTCATCAATATTCACATTCCTGGTGAAAACACTGTCAAAAGGAACTTGTTGCAACATGTACCTGGCTGATTTTTTCATACTCTGCTGCCACCTGCTGGGCTACCATTGCTTTAGGTCTATTTAATGTCAGAAGCTGCATCAAAGCCGTCTGTATTCTCTTGCATAAAAAAAAAGAAAAAAAAAGTATACATGTGTTTTGGGGAGTGAAGGGCAAAGTATTAAAAACCACATTTCCACATTTTTGGGTTTGAATGAGTTAACAATATGTCAATCATGAAAACAATTATCTTCATCATCCATTTAGACTTCAAATTCAAATAGCTTTATTGTCATTGTACAAGTTAGAATGAGATTTGTTCAGGATTCCCTTGCTCTGTGCAAGAGTCAAAATAGTGCAAATAAGAATATTTAATACCAAAGGTAAATCTTTAAAAAAAAAAAAAAAAAAGGCCTTCTATGACACTGAAAAATTTGTACATGTTTTTTATTGGACAGCAATGCGTTAAATATATTGGTGAAGCATGCATACGTTTTGGTCCTCAACCAGTACATATGTTGGGTGTTACAATTTACATTGCGATTTCAAATTATTATTATTTTTTTATTTTATTTGACTGCAACGTGAATGTTAGTGTCAGTGCGACCCGCTCGTGTCTCGCCTCACGTTTCGGCTTCCTTGTCATTGATGTGATCACGCTGACGGGCTATTTTTAGAGCTCTTCTCCCGGTTGGCGTTGACGCCCACATGGCCTCGGTTCGCATGCTCAAGCCGCCCCCTCCTTTTAGTAATATGAGCTACATAACTGATGTAGTGGAAGTTCAAGCAAAATTTTCCCAGAGGAAATTTCGGGTTTTCTTAACTGTCATACAAGGGTTAACGAAAGAAGTGCTATTAGAGTCACCATCTTTTTTTTATAGGGCTGAGACAATGGATCAGTCCTACGATGACGAGGAGGCTCGCACCTTCGTGCAGGTCATCAGCGACAAGTACAACACGGAGAACTTCCCTTACGGCCAGGGCGTAGGCGTCGTGGTGCTGCCCTCCCCTCCCGGCTCGCCAGTCAAAGGTTAGCGGCGGTCGCCGGTTGCGATTCTGTGGCGTTTTTTTTTTTTTTTAAATCCTAATGCCGGCGGCATTCTCTGTCGTCAGGTCGCCTTTTCCTGCCCAGCGTGCTGGTTCTGAACGACTGCGGCATCAAAAAGGCGGGCGACAGGTCCGACATCGCCGCTTTCTGTGCCCACGTGGTCGAGCTGGACCTGTCCTACAATGAGATCCATGAATGGGCCGAGGTGAGACGAATTACTGTTGTCATTACCTCTTCATTTGAGTTTGTTGAGTGACAATTGCTTGATCAACTGAGCATCCTTCACAAATAAATGCACACTTAAACTTGGTTTGGTTTAAAATCGCAACTTATGTTAGAACATGAATTCAAAAATAATCATATTTGTGTTTGATCTCAATTCAGCTTAATTAAAATTCAATTTTCAAATGCTTCTATTTAAAAAAAAATGTTTTCAAAAATGAAATCTCCCTGCCATACCCTGTGTTTTAAAAATATAAAAGTAAGCCACTGAATATTTTAATGTCCTAGAGTGGTGGTTCTTGACATTTTTACACCGAATAAATAATATATACCTGTCTCTCCTGTCACTTTGCGGGTCAAATTGACCCGTTTGTAAAATTGTAGGGAAAAAAAAAAAAAAATGAAGTGAACGTAGTCTGCTGGCTCCCTTTTTCATTTCCGTCTTTTTTTTTTTTTTTTTTTTTTCATTTTATTTTTTTTATTGTATTACGTTGTGTTATGCGATTTTGTTTGTTTGTTTGTTTGTTTGTTTTTTTGATGATTAAGCATTACAGTGGGTCACACTGACCCATGAACATTGTTGTTAAAGGGATACTTGACTCATTAAAAAAATTTCAGCAGTGAAAAGTTAACATTTGATAACTTTCATGTACAATTAGTACCTTTAAAAAGTAAATTTTCTCCTTGCTGTCGACTGATGATGACATCACCTGTGTTGAGGAAGTAATGGCCAATTATGGCTCACCTGTTTTCTGGGTTTGGTCAGTAAACTGAGCCATGATTGGTCGTCAGCACCGGTGATGTCATTATAATTCGACAGCAAGTATAAAAATTACTTTTACTACATTAATTATAGACAAAATATTAACTTTTTACTGCTGAAAATGGCTCAATGAGTCAAGTATCCCTTTAAAAACAAAAACAAACAAAAACAAACACAACATGAGGGTTAAGATGTAATAGCAAGATAATTTATTTCTAAAAAATATTTTCAGTGTTATTGTAAGCCAGCATAAAAACAATAAATATTTGAAAACAAGCAGTTATAAGGGATTCAATCCGAAGCTATTGTACTTAAAAGTTAAACAGAACTATACTTAACTAATGTAATATGCTAGATTTAAAAAAAAAAAAAAGTTATACATTACATTACGTACAGTTAAGTGATTGGCGTACCACTAGAGGGAGTTTGTGTACTACTAGTGTTAGACGTACCACACTTAGAATCACTCTGCTAGACTGTAGCGACTGTCTTCGCTTGACATATTTATTTGTTTTTATTCAATTGTAGTTTATATATTTGGCTGCTTCATGACTGTTTAAAAAAACAAAAAAACAAAACAAAAACAAACAAAAAAAACAAAACAGACAACCCCTAAATCTGATTTTCACGGGTTTGCCAGATCTGCGCCATCGTTTCCAACGTCCCTCGCCTGGACTTCCTCAACCTCAGCATGAACCCGCTGAGCGGCGCCACGCTGGAGCCGCGCATGGCTGACGTCTTCTCTCGGGTCCGCCGGCTTGTCCTCATCAACACGCACGTCAGCTGGGACACCGTGCACACGCTCACAGGAAACACGCCCGAGTATGCGGAGTGGACTGACGCATTTGCCAAATCGTAGGCTCGCCTCGATAAATATTTGCGCTTGTTGGTTTGCCCTCAGGCTGGCGGAGCTCTTCCTGTGCCTGAATAACTACCAGCACGTGTCCCAGTCGCACACGTCCTGCCCGTCCCTGCGCCTTCTGCAGATCACCGACAACCACCTGCGCGACTGGGCGGAGGTGCGCAAGTTCGGACTGATGTACCCTGGCCTGGGCGAGCTAGTGCTGGCCAACAACCGTGTGGAGAGCGTGGACGACACCCGCCAAACCCTGCAGCGACTCTTCCCCAACTTGCGCTGCATCAGCCTCAACAACTCGGGTCAGGAGAGATGTGATTGTGCGCTCTCAGTGTGTCTTGTGATGTTCTCCAAACAGGCTGGCAATATCGAATTTTGAAAAATAACCTCATTGCATATCTATGTTAGGGGTTTCAGGTGATTTAAAAATTTTAATTGTAATTTCTCGCATGACTTCAATAGTTAACTCACGATTAATTGCAAATTTTGCATCTGTTCTAAATGTACAATGAAAGATTTTTTTTTATAATTTTATACTCTTATCACAAAAGTGGAAAAATTGTTAAACTATGGTAAAAGAAATATGGCTGCATCTTTTAGTCATTAATTTCATAATAATTCATAAAATTTTATATATATATATATATATATATATATATATATATATAGATATATAGATATATATATATATATATAGATATAGATATATAGATCGTGATTTCTTCAAAGTCCTCTTGCCATGTATATATATTTTTTATTTTTTTTTATTATTATTTTTTTTTTATTAATCTTTATTACTAGGGCTGGGCATCGATTCGGATTTCCAAAATCGATTCGATTCAGAAGGGCCCAATTTGATTCGATTCAAGATTCACATTGATTTTCGATTCAGTTAAGGAGTTCATGCAGCACCAATTTTACTTTTATATGGAAGACATTCCCAGAAGCTGCAAAATAGTAGAAACATCTTTCTCTTACTTGGTGCATTAGTAAAAATATGAATATTTACACTTATAATTAAATCAAACACAGTTACAGTAATCATGTATCATATATGTTTTATTGAACATGACCTGATCAAAACCATAAATAATAATTGAAATCAATTACAACCACAGCTCTTTGTAAATAAAGTGTCAAACATTCTGGCAAATCACATACTGACATTCCTGTAGCAGATTTCATACTAAGATTCCAGTAGTTACTAAATAAATAATGTACATGTATTGTCAGAGACGCATCATAGTACATAATGATGCATCCACTTTTTGTGTTTTTATGTCCAATTCTTACCTTACTTCTTTTGGGGGGTCATTTGGCACATAAATTTACGGGAGGGGGGGGGCGCGTATTAAAAGTATTGATTTTATGACTCGACATTGGGCTATGAAAAGGAATAGCGATTCGATATTATAGACCCAGCCTTATTCATTACAATAATATCACATTTATTATACATAAATGCTGTGGTTTTTAAATGAACCATAAATATAATATTGCAAGACATTGCTTCAATTCAAATGAAATTACTAAACCTTGCAGTGTTTTAAACATTTACTATGACAATTTTACACACACAAAAAACTGGTGTAATGTAAATATAACAAACTCAAAATGGAGATTTCAACAAAGCAAGCAAATCTGTGGCTTTCTCACTGCCCCCCTGTCTAAATCACAACAATGTTCTATATGAACAGCGCTGAGTAAGTGGGAGGACATCGAGAGGCTGAATTTCTTACCCAAGCTGCAAGAACTGAAAGTGATGGGGATTCCGCTCTTGCAGCCGTACAGCACGCAAGAGCGCCGCAGCCTCCTTTTAGCGCAGTAAGGCTAAACACACGCAGTGCACCCTGGGAACTCATTCCCTTCCAAACACGCCCTTTTTTTCCCCACTATTGAAAACACTTCATGTATCCTAATAACATTTCTGTTGCTTGTGTTAGTCAAAATACCCCAAGGATAAAAAGTATCGTGCCTTTACGTTGGCTCTTCTAAACTGTCGCATCCTTCATATTCCCAAGTGACAACGTTACTTGCCTCTGCTACACAGGTTGCCAAATGTCTCGGTGCTGAACGGAGGCGCGGTGTCCGACAACGACAGGGATGCTGCGGAGAGGTTCTTCATCCGCTACTACCAGCACTTTCCGGAGCAGGAGCGTCCGCACAGGTGTGAAAATGAAATCAGAGTAGTTTGTGAAAAAGCATTGTGGCAAAATGGGCAACTTGTACTCGATGTACAGTTGAACTTAAAGAAGAAGAAAAAAAAACAGTCAGTGAAATATCCTTGTCCCTACAGAATTAAGCAGTGAGCAGGTGCACCTGTCGCATATTTTCCTATTCAGAGTGGCTCTGTTCTGCTGTAATGCTAGCTTAGCACGTGCGACAAAAAGTGAAGAACTGAACTTTGCCACAGCAGATGACTGAAGAATGAACAGCCAGGTATAATGTGACACAATTCAACAGAAGCTGACCTTTACAGTGACGAGGTATCTTGGCTTTCAGTGGGTAAAATCAGTGACGACTCCATATTCTTACTTAATGTTGGTGGAACGGTCCAGAGTCCCATTGCTTTTGCCCAGTTGTTATTTTTGACTATTGATCACATGATCGGCCATGCACTTTACCACAGACATTCCATGTAACTCAGTGAGAGAACTTGTAGTTTGTAACTGGTGGGGGGGGGGGGGGGGGTACATGGGGGGGGGGGGTACATGGGGGGGGGTTGAGAAGTAACCTTTGGTGAGGGGACAATGGCACCACTCTCTCCCCGCTCAATGACTTCTTTGTGCTGGGAATTCTTCGATTGGGAAAACGGATACACTAGGTACCAGCAAAGATTTCAAATCTATATTTTAAGAACTTGCATCTACTGTTTTAGTCTTAAAAAAACCTAAAGTGAGGTGACTGTTAGATTTTTGATATCACAGGAGATGACACTTGTCTTAAAAAGGGATTTTGGGGTTGATGATCTAGTGTACCTGGATTAATTGTCCAATTGAATGACTACTCTGTATTAAATATGAAATACAGTACCAACAAACGCTGAAATAAAATGTAAACTAGCATGCTTTCCACTGAAAATCAAAACTCTCCAAAATTACCCAAAAATAAAATATTTATCATCATGCTTTTGTTAAAAAATAAAAACTCCAAACTATCTGCGTTGACAACCGCCAACAGATTTGCTCCGATTTTTTTTTCTGCCCTGTCAGCGAATAGAAAATAATTGGCAACATGTCAGCCATGCCTTGATAGGCTGTTGGAATGACAGAAAATGTTCTCAACTCAATTTTATTTCGACAGCACTGAAACACAACCATTCGCTGCACGCAAAGTGCTGTACATGGACTGAAATTCAATTATGTAATAAGAACCAGTAAAACAAACTAACACAAAATAAAAATAATAAATATATAAGTAGGTAAGTAAATTTGTCTAGAATTAATTTGATAACTTGATTATTTTCCATGTACAATGAATACCTTTTAAAAACACATTTTGCCACTTGCTATCAACTGAAGATGACATCACAGGTGCTCAGGAAACAGGTAACGTCCAATCATGGCTCAGTTGGCTAACATCACATGACCAAACTCGGAAAACAGGTGAGCAGTGAGTGGTCGTTACCTGAGCCCTGAGCACACGTGTTCATTTTGAGTCGACAACAAGTGGCAAAATATGTTTTTCAATGTATTAAATTGTACATGAATAATAATGATGTTTGCCCTGCGATTGGCTGGCAACCAGTCCAGGGTGTCCCCCGCCTACTGCCCAGAGCCAGCTGAGATAGGCGCCAGCACCTCCCGCGACCCTTGTGAGGAATAAGCGGTCAAGAAAATGGATGGATGGATAATAATGATGTTATTGACTCATTCACTCCCAGCTATTTTCACTGAAGCAACCCCCTTCGCTCCCAGTTGTTTTACTGGATTTTGACTGATTTTGCAAGGCCCACGGATTATTGTGTTCTATTGCTCTAAAAACATGGAACATATCAAAAGAAAGATTAAAGTATTTTCTTTCATCAGGAAAATAAGTATATTTTCATCTGTTTCCGTTTTGCAGCAATATACAGCTAAGTTTCATCATTATTCACATTCCTGGTGAACACACTGGCAAAAAGAGCTTGTTGCAACATGGCCCTAGCTGATCTCTTATACTCTGTTGCCACCTTCTGGCCGTTTTATTAATAGCTACCATTGCTTTAAGCCACCACTTCAGGTCAGAAGCTGCATCAAAGCCTTTTGTATGCTCTTGCATAAAACAAACAAACAAACAAACAAACAAAACCATATAAATACGTTTTTGGGCGTGAAGGACAACGTCTTAAACTTATTTACAAATTTTTTGGGTTTGAATGAGTTAATTATAGACCAAATATTTTCTTACTGCTGAAAATGGCTATATTGAGTCAAGTATCCCCTTAAGTAAAATGTTAAATGAATGTACCGCCGCTGTCCAATGAAAACCAAGTATGTCCAAAATGTGCTCTGAGAATTGGCAATTTCAAAGTTCCAATTTGGAAAAAAATCCTTTTCAGTGGTCAGCAACAAAAGCACAGCAAATTGGATTAATGGCATTTTTGTCTGTCCATTTATCGCTAGGCAGATTTCCCAGGGATCAATCAGAAATGCCCCATCAAAGGAGAATAAAAATGGGCCAGTCTTAAAGTCGAGGCTGACGAACATCTCACCATCTGCCTGCTTGCTCTGTGTTAAATATAAAATACACATGATAAATAAATACGAACAGCACCATCTGGTGGATTATGGACACTGAGTCAGATTACTTAGGAGTTGGGTGGGTGTGGGGGTGCGCATAGAATTTGAGTTTATCTGTCCATCAGGGGTTCAGCGCTGCTTGAATGTCTTGTGTGACATTGCAAGTCATTGAGAAACAGGCGTAGCATGAAAAGAGCCCAGCGAGCTGGACAGGAAGGATTAGTTGCAAGAGGAGTGACCAGACTGAAAATGAAATGCGAGTCTGCACTCAAGTAAGCGAGAGGGACTGAAAGGGGATTGAAAGGAGATGGGGACCTCACGGCAGGGAGGGAATATTGAATGTTGCGCTCAGATAAGATGAGGCGGCAAGTTCCACATTTTCACGCTAATTTAGTACAAACTAACTTGCAGGAAAAGGACTGGATTCTGTTTTTGCGGAGCCAACATTGGCAGTTTTCACAATTTCAAAATGATCCTACAGCGTCTCCATGTGGCTTAAAGGCGCAGTCTGCCGGATTCACTCAGGAAAATGCATTTTTTAAATACAGGATGTACACACTTTAACTTTCTCTCAGTCTACACATCTGTGTTTATGTTAATCTTTGGTGGTGATTTCGTCCTAAAACCCATACCCCTCCAGCCTGTATTTTGCCATTTGTGTTTGTTTTGGAAACAGCAGGACGTTCCTGTGGAAAGACAGTGTTTACATCCCTCCAGCCAATAAGCCAATCGCAGAGCGGGGGGTGGCGTGTCGCAAACGGGGCCGGGCGAACGTGTCTGCTGCGTGACGTCACTCCCGCGGCAATTTGAAAGCACGCACGGATTTTTTTTTCACTCACTCATTCCCACACATAAGCTTCTGTGAGTGAGTGAGTGAGTGAGTGAAAAAAATAATAATAATCCGTGCAACTGTGACGTCAAACGGAATGTAGCCAATCAAGAGGCGCCCTAACTGAAAAAGACGGAAGTGCGCGTATACAAAAACAACAAGCATATCAGAAAGCATGTCCGACCAGAAGCACAAAGTCCGGTGGACCGCTACCATGGAGGAGCAGCTCGTGGGAGAAGTAGTCCGCAAAACACCATCATTACTTCCAGTTTGTCACGTTTGTTGTCTTCTATGGTGTGTGTCGTTTCCAAGTTCAGTTGTTTTTTTTTTTTTTCCCCCTTCCGGTTTTGATTAGATCACGTAAAATCACGCAAGAGGTCTCTCACGTAGGACTGGACTCTTGACCAGTGTTGAGATGATAATCTTTATGTTTGTGAGGGAGCTGTGAAGAGATTATCTGCGTACCTTACACACAATACGACCAAAGCTGTTAAATGCCCGATTTTTTTTATCTTTTTGTGTGGCATATGACAAAGATAAAAAATCTTTTAAGATTTGAAAAATCCTTATATGTGTACCAGGCTTTAGTTTTGCTAGCTAGGTTGTTGCGAAGGACTCGAATTGCTCAAGTTGGCCTTGCAAATCATGCAGCTGACTGCAGCATCACTCTTTTAAACAACCAGCACCCTTTTCTTCAGATGGAATCCAATGAAAAATCGCAGAGGCCCCAGGATTGAGCCTTGTGCAACACCATAAGTTCCGTTATACATGTGAATACATATTATTCGTCCAACCATTTTGTTTCCTCGACATTGTTAGTATGAAGGGATTACAATCATAATGAATACACACAACATGCGGTTCGATCAAACCCAAGTTAAGAACCACATAAATGAATATGAATCATTTATGAAACTGGTTGGTAGCCCTTTGCGCTAATCTGTAACCAAGAAGTAGCTCTCAACCAATTTATAGCCTCACTGGTCTTACCCCAGCGGTCCTCCCACAGATACAACGAGCTGGTCTGCAAGTACGGTCAGCTGGCCCCATTGGCTGACGTGGACCTGAGCCCCCGTTGCACGACGGTGGACGTCCGCTGGGGCGACAGGGTGGAGGCGGTCAGCCTCCGCCTGGAGCAGACGGTAAGCGACCTGAGGAAGCAGCTGAGGGCGCTTCTTCAGTTGCCCAGCAACGGGATCAGGCTCTTCTACATCGACCGGGAGATGTCTTCGGTCTTGGGACCGGAGGAGTTGAAGTGCGGCTTCCGGGCCCTCCACTCGTACAGCATTCGAGATGGAGACGAGATCCTCGTCGTGCCCAAGGTGAAAAGCCGCTGTAGCTCCTCACATCTTTGAGGTAGGGACTCTCTTGTATTTTTGTTTTGGTCTTTGGAGAAGACTCGCTGGACACTTACTGGATTACCTTTTTCTTGAGTTTGTCATTTTTCACAACAAAATGTTGGTGCTAGCTCAATGGTCAGTGGTTGATTAACCCCAACATCTTGGGTTAACAGGCAGCCTTATCTCAACACAGACGTCTTGTTTCTGAGAAAGAGTTAACTAGTAACTGCAGAGATTTAAAGTTTTGGCTCGTCAACTCTAACCATGATGGATGTTTGAATTGAACACGGATGGATGACTACCAGAGACTTGTTTGTAGTTTTTAGGCACTGACAGATTTTCAAATTGTTTACCGCAAATTGTTTTTGCTTGGATGCGTACAATTTTAGATGGGCCATTCTTTAAAAATCATTTTCCCCCCCAACCAAAAAAAAACGTCCACTCCAGAATTTGAGCGACCCCGCCTTCCTGCAGAGTACCAGACTAGATGGTAACCAAACACCTGATTGTGGTGTCAGGTCACTTCCTCTGTATCTGCTGGGTCAGCTCAACCGATTGGGTGGCGGGAGGGATGGCGACCACCCACCCCACCCCCGTCCACCTGAATGCCACCCTTCTTAACATCGCCCTCACAAACCTGACACCTCCAGTGTCCGCTCTTTCACAGGACACGGGGTCATTACCTCTCCCACTGGCTCACATTAGCGGCGATTGAGAAAATGAATTCCCACCAGCACGGCGGAGGTAGATTCTTAAGAACCTCGGGAGATGTTTGTTTTCCACTACACGGTGTCTACTGCTCTCACTATTGATGATCAAAAAGATGTCAATGATGAGCCACGGCACAGAAGATAAAGACAGAGTCCAGGAAGTACAAATCCTGCCACATGTTTGGCTTTAGCCACAGGTGCATCTACTCAATCGGCAGGAGTTTCCAACACTCTTACTTGAACCTGGCAAAATTTGGGGATGCTTCGATACTCTTCAAGAGATGCCAGCAGCCCTAAAATTGGGCCAGACATGCCTATGGTTCAAAGCAGGTGGAAAAAGTAGCAACATAGTCTGGAAAAATGGTCATTGGCTTGGTTTTTGGAGGTTTGAAGTGGGGGGAAAAAGGCCATCCAAAGAGAGGTGAGTCCGAGCTGGAACCGTGCAGTGGAAAAGCTTCGTAAATCATCACATATCCATCATGAAATTGCAAAATCTAAAACTTACAAACTGTCAATAATGTCCTTTTTGAAATGCCAAGTTTACACAAACCCAACGAAAGCCCACACAGAACAAATGCTTGCGGTTTCTGGACTAAAGACCAGGACCTTTTCTGGGAAACTTGCCTCATATTTCAGCTTGGTGTTTTGGTGTATTTGTCACTTCAGTTTACCTTTGCGTTTGAAGACATCCCGGAATGTCAGGAAACTGAAAATTTGGGTGAGCTTTTGTAGGATATTTTTTGGCTGGTATTTTGGTGAGCACTATCGTGGGATGTAACGTGAATTGTTGCTCTATGGTGTAATATTCTGAGATTTGCTTTTTATCGTGTATAAAATGTGTCACTCTATGAGGACAATTTTGTATGAATCTTAATACATAATGTGGTTGAAATATATATTTAAAAAAAGAGCACACACTTGACAGATATTTGTTGTGTTTTGAGGGTTTCACTAAACCATTTTGAAAATGAAAAGCCTAAACTGCTGTGGAATGCGAGCAAAATGTCACTTTGCTTACCGTTTTAGTACAAATTTCTACTCCATTTTCACAAGAAGAAGTTGCACGCTCACTTTGAGGACAATTTCAGATATTGTTTAAGCGCCAATGTCGAACATTTTGCCTTGTACTGTCACAGTGTATTAATTTATAACATTTTGGATCGGTGTCAGTGGTGACTTTGTTTTGTGTTTAATTTCGCAATATGATTCTCACAGCTGTACTTTTATGTATAATTATGCTTTGGGTTCTCTTGAAAAAATAAATTATGATCTATCTTTGAACTGTTGTTTTTTTGTTTTGTTTTGTTTTTTTCATCTTTGGGACAAACTCATCCATCGTCTTTGAGACCAAGAAGAAGTCGCTTAGGTTTTACAGAATTTTAGACATTTCTGTCTGGTCTATGACTACTTTTGGCAATGCATCGATTTAGCCCATTCCATACATATCAGATTGGCTCATATTTCTGGGATAGTCCTTTCCAATTCCACCCCTCTCTTCCAACTGCAGGGCCTTTAATCCTGTTTGAGATGTTGGTGCCAGAACCACCCACCACCCTTCAATTGATCAGTCATCGGACAGTCTCTGTCAAAGTTCACACAAATAATAGTTTCCATTGTGTTTTTGTTTTTAGGTATGTTTTGCTTCCCCCCCCACCCCCTCCCCACAGACTCCAGAAAAGGACCACATTTCGCCCAAACGACAGCTTAGCCAATAACCACCTTAACGACTCTCCTCCATTCAACTTTTATGTCCATGGATATTGACTTCCTGTATCTGATTTGAAGAGGAAAGAATTACCTCCTCCACCGTGAGTATTTTTCTCATTTCAAACCGTTGTCGTTCCTCGGCATTATGAGCAGATCCTCTAAGAAGTTCAAAAGTAAGTTGGACTTCCAAGTCAGGGTTCCGCATCAAGAGTTGCAGGTTGTCTGAAATGTCGCATGATCGCATCACAAGACTTTGTTCAAGTGACATAATTCTAGTGTTTTGGATCCTCTGGGGCACAGCTCATAAAAAGATCATGGTAATGTTGAAATTAAAACCAAAAAGCTTTCGTATCAGGTACTGTTGTTCCGATGCCGATACTGGTATCGGCAGAGGTGCCGATACTGCATTAAAACAGTGGTATCGGTGACTACTCACAAGTAGCATGCCGATACCATTAACTCCAACACTAATATAGGATTTTGGATGCAGCATCTTGTGTCTTGCTCGTGCACGACATTCACTGATATGTGACATGTCACTGCATGCCGATCTATGACATCCTATTGGCCCTTGAATGCTCTGAACCAATAACAGCACAGTTTTTTCATGTTGAGGAAAAAAACTTAAGTATCGGTATCAGCCGATACTGCAAAGCTGGGTATCGGTATCGGTATCGGGGGCCAAAAAACGGTATCGGAACAACACTAGTATCATGTACATTTTATAAAAAAATAAAAAATAAAAAAAATAAAAAAATCAGATCAGGTGCAGTTGCTACTCTGATCCGTCCTGCATTGTTGTGGGGAGGAATTTAAAGTTTATTGTGCTCTTCAAAGTCATGGGGGGTAAGAAGGTTTGGGTTTTGTGGAAGAAGGTTCAGTTTATCTTGAATGGGGTCACAAAGAGGCGAAGGTAAGGCTAACTGCCTGGATGAGGGGTGGCCCGCTTGCCCACTCTGTGGGTTCTGTGACTCCATCGGGGTATCCAGCCGTGAACCTGCTTTGTGAAGGTCAGGCTTGATGGGTTCTCCAGAAGACGTGACACTCTTCTACCTTGACCGGAACTGCATCAGGTAACAAGTTGAAAGAGAGACCTAAAACTTCTTTTGGTTGTCGCCTATATATAGAAAGTTTGTTTTCAATCCAGCTGGATTCCTGGACGGACCTTCCCATCAGTTAGCCTGTCAGGTGGTTGAGAAATCAATCATTCTAGTTTGGAACATTCCTCCAGTGACATCTCTCACAGAGATTCTGACAAGGGCTCCGACGCTACCTTCTAAGTAGGCTGTCAAAATTAATCGATTATACGATTAATTGACAACTATTCTAATAATCAAGTAATCGTTTGGAGCCATTTTTTAATTCAAAATTGTCCAAATCCTATGATTTCAGCACAGGTTCCGATAAGACTAAAGATAGAAACTAGCACGAATAGAGTTGGTAAATGTGTGAAAAGGCGTAAAATTGCCAGTTCTATTTGCCACTTCAGCGTTGGTGCTACAAAAAAAACCGTTTTGTCCCTATTTTTTTTTTCCTCTCTATTGTTGCGGCAATGAATAGCAACTTTACCGTGAGGTCCTATCAAGACACCTCCATCTTTTCCACTGTATTCAAACACCGCGTTTCCCAAAACACAAACCCAAGTCAAGGGCCTCTCCTCCTCGGCCACCTGCTCATCGCTAACTCTTGATATCCTCAGCCTTTGTGAGATTCCGCCTTTCACTGATGCGTCCATTTCTATTCGGTCTTGAGGGGCTTCCTAAAAGAAACCTCAGCTGAGAGCGCATCAGTGTGTCTTAATGGTAGTAAGGGTCCTGGCCTCACTCCTGGAGCCTTTCACATGTCTTGCTCCCCCCCTCACTCACCTCTCCAGTTACTCCCCACTGTCCTCCCGCAACAAAGCCCCGACTCAGCGCCCTCCAAACTCCTTTCCCAGACCCCGTCAGCACACGTCCACCTGAGATTTCACCCACTCGCTATCGGGTGGACATCTCCGGAGACTACGCGTCTTGCGTATCCTCGCAAATGACACTTTTCCTAATTAAAAAGGGAAGCGAGACGTAGTGCCCAACGTGACGTGTGTTAATTCCTCAACTTTACCTTCTACACAGCTCAAAAAGCCAAGAAATGTACATGATGCAACGACTACAAGTTTCCTTCGTGAGCTGTAATTGTTTCAAAGACATCCAACTCAACTGATGTAGCTTTAGCATGATTAGCAGCTAAGATGCACTTGATTTTATCCATGAAAAGCAATGATCTTTTTGCCAGAAAAATAACACGTTTGGTTATCTCACATACATTTTTATATTCTTACGTGGATAAGTCAAAACAATGCAAACACTTACTATACCTCTACACGAGTTCTACTGAAGATATGTTTTCTTGAGGGTTTATTTAAGCCAAAAATAAAAAATAGAATCTGGAGGTACATAATTTATGTGTAACATTTTGTGTTGTTACTGTTTTTTGTGCCCCCCCCACCCCACACACACACACACACACACACACAACATTCAGCAGTATCTGTATAGTAAATGTCTCAAAATGAAGTTTTTTTTTAAACAGACAAAAAATAATGTCACAATATTTGGAGATACCTGATTTTCAAACTTGTATCTCAGAAATTAGATATTCTTTTGACAAGAAAACAAAAACAAGCTAGTTTTTGTTTTTTCCCGAAAATGTTTATCTCTAAATTGTTTTCTTTTCAGATTGAAAACAAAGAAAGCCAATTTTTGTTTTGTTTTGTAGATTAAAACAACAACAGATTATTTAGAGTAATAGTTTTCATGTAACCTATAAAGAGAGTTTCTCCAAGTTAGCTGCAATTGCAGCAATGGTTTTCTCTAAACAGCATTTTTCCCAATTTATCCTAACATGACTCTTTCCATCTTTCGTCCACATCTCCAACCTCCCTCCACTCCCTTGCTTCCTGACATTCCTGCTCCACCCCTCCCCTTTTCCCTTTTCACATCTCCTGCCCTCTTGCACAAACTCTCATCTCCTGTTAAATTGAAGTCAATCTTGCAAAAGTTCCCTCATGTACACACGCACACACGACCAACCGACCTCATTCCAAGGATTTGGATGCACTGTGCTTGTATTTGAAGTAGGAAATTGGACCCGATCGCCCTGTTTGAGGTCGTGGATGCTCGTCCGCTGGATGGGGCTGTGCTGCATGGAGGTTGCCAGGTTGGATTAGAGAGGTGCTCCATGCTCATCTCATAAAGGCAGGTCAGTACACGCCAAAAAAAAAAAAAAAAAGCCTTTTATTACATGAATGCATGAGAGTGAGTATTCCCTGAACAACTCAAAATGCAGATAGCTTTAAGTGCCTTAATAGTAGTAAGGGTCCTAATGGTAGTAAGCAGTAGGGGTGACTACCTCACGATACGATACGATATACAAGACGAGGCTTGCAACAACGATTATCTCACGATATGACAATACCACGATTAGCGATATATTGCTCAGGTAATAAATCCATGATAATATACAATCAAACTAATCATAAAATAATAATATAAATAAATACAAAATTTTAAAAATAATAATTCATAATATGATAAAATATAAATAAATATAAATATAATGAATATATAATATATAAATATATAAATATATATATATGTAAATAATAAGAATAATAATAAAAACTAAGCTCATGAGCCTTCTTCGCCTGAAGAGGCGCTCCCCCTAGTGGCCCGCCAAGTAATTGCTCAATAAGTCATGAACAATGGAGCCGTTATAGTGGCTGTGTATTGGTAAAAGGACTGCTTTTATTTTTTTACTACAAATACGTATCGATAATCTATCGGGCGACAAAGTAGTACCATTTATCGCAATATTGATATATCGTTACACTCCTAGTAAGCAGCATGATGCTTTGATAATGATTTTAAAAAAGAGAGAGAGAGAGAGAAATGTGAACTAAATAAATATAAATCTGGCTTTATATTTAATTAAACAACTTTTAAATTTCATCTACAGTTGACCACCGCCATTTGCAGTGGATAGGGACCAGCCCGGCCAACCAATAGTGAAAAACCCAATGCTCACTAATTGTGCATAAAATACACACACACGACACACAGAAGACCAGACACAACCTGTCTTCAATGCTCTTAGAATGCCCAAAGTTGTTTTCATCAACATTCTTCAAAGTTGGGATTGCATTCTTGGAATTGTACTCTCAACATCTTTCTATTTTAAACACCGGGAGGAGTTAATAGCAAAAATAAATAAATAAATAAATAATGTTGGTCACATCTGACCTCAAGACCTTTTCCCGTACCTCCTCTGGAACATCTAGATGGTCATTGGTAAGCTTCAGAAAGACCTGGACACATGCTAGCTTGAGCAGAGGGACCTTGTAGTCCTGTTTGAATTATTGAAAAATAACGGAAAAAAGTAGAAAAATGTCAATTGTATCAGTGTCAATGCAAAGTGGAGTTTGCCAAGCTGCTGCAACACTGCTCTGACCTTGGCAAGCCAAACACATCCCTCTGAGCCATTAGCACCCCCCCACCCCAGCCTCCTCAATGGCGGTAAGGCGGCCTTGTGGCAGTCGAGTCGGCGAGGTAGAAAACAAGCCTGTAATCCACCGGTGCCTCTTCGCATGGGACCGTAAGGCTAATGTGATCCTGACACATTGTCCTGGCACGCATAATGGTTTCTTTTCAGGTGCTCCTCGGGGGAGACCTGGGAGCCTGCATGTGCTTTAAGAAGTAGTAGCAGGAATTCAAAGGACCAAAACCTGATTTAGAATTATAGAGAATGTGACGATGTTGTGTGTGATGAATAAGTTCCAGTGGACTGGATGCTCTGCAATGTTGATCTGACTTGATCAATCAATTCTTGTTTTTATTTAGGATGATGAGGCCAGTCATTCCAGTACTTGTGCTCTTCATCGTCAGCGTACCCGCCCGCACAAGATGTATGAGATCACACAACAGGGCATTGGGCAAACTGGCACATTCTAATGAGGTCCATCCATCGCTTTTCGTTTTGTCCTCCATTTTAGTTGGTACTCGGGATGTCCTGTATCCATTTGGACCCGCCCACAACGATCTGGAGACGCCCAAGATGGATGACGGGAGCTCGCCTGAGATTCCTCTGCTTGTGCCCTTCGTTTTTTTCAGTACCTCCTACCGCACCATCTACGTAAGAAGTCACCACGAGCCGTTCTGTTTGAATTTTTAAACCGAGTTTCTCAATGTTTCGTCAAAACGTTTTCCGTTTTCCATAATGCTGGTTGTACCCACACGCAAATTGTCTTCTCAGGTCAACAACAATGGTGTGATATCATTCAACGAGCATGTGAGCCAGTTCACGCCGGAAGCGTTCCCCCTTAGTGACAGCCGGTCCTTCATCGCCCCCCTCTGGGCCGACGTGCACAACGGGATCCGTGGGGACGTCTACTACAGGGAAACCACCCTGCCGCAGATACTGGACAGGGCGACGCATGACGTCCGCAGGCATTTCAAGAACATCCCCAACTTCACGGCCAGCTGGGTCTTCGTCGCCACGTGGCACCAGGTCACATTCTACGGCGGGAGCCAGACCACCCCGGTAAAGTTAAAAAAAACGAAATTGTGGAATTGATTGTTGAAGTTTGTTGGAAGATTGTTGGAAGATTGTGGAAGTTCTTGGAACTTTATAATCATGAGATGTGGGGGGCAATGTCTGCATATGAATCTGGACATGTTTACCTGAGAAGGGAAGGTGTATCTAGGAAGACCCAACTGGAAGGGTAATACCCTTGAAAGATCCAGGAATTTAAAAAAGGTCCAGAAACCTTTGGGCTGGGTTGTACATTTGATTTTACATGTCACCTAAGAGCTGAGGAGGGAATGCTTTACTCTAGAACTCGAAACCTTTAGAATTCTCAAAGGGCCAGGAAGTGAACTGGATAACTCATTGCATAAATTCCAGACTCGTATATCATTTTACTTGTTTTAGCTGATGCACAGTGTTTGGTCTGTTTCTCTCTTTTGTAAAACTGTTTCACTCCTCTTGTTTGATTAAAAGGTGAACACATTCCAAACTGTGCTAATCTCAGATGGTGCAGTGTCCTTCGCCTTGTTCAACTACGCGGAAATAACTTGGAGCACAGGCACGGCCAGTGGTGGAGATCCTCTAACCGGACTCGGGGGCACCACAGCTCAGGTACACAAGATTTGATTGGACACCATATAGAGGGTCCTCGGTTTCTGACAGTCCCGACATTGAGGTTACGTCACTGTGATAGAAACGGAACTCTGTCATAAACTGAGGAACCCCTGTACGCAACTAGATGACCAAGTCCACCTCACAGTCATCCCGATGCCTTTCCAGTCAGGTTTTAATGGCGGGGAAATTGGACACTTCTTGAACCTGCCGGGTTCGCGGTCCAATGATGTGGTCAACATTGAACAGACTACCAATGTGAATATTCCTGGACGCTGGTTGTTCCGCCTTGACCCGGAGCTGATCGATCCCGCCAATGGCTGCAGCTACAACGGCAAGTTGGACCTCCTCTGCTGGCCTAAACACTGACCTCGATTCACAATCTAAAAAAAAAAGTCTTGATTCTACATCTTCTCTAGGTCGTTTTTACAGACGAGGGGAGGTGTTTTGGTTGTCAGAGCGCTGCTCGCAACGATGCCGCTGTCTTGACATCGACAACGAGGTGCTCTGCCAAGGTGCTCCATGCGGCCAGCTGGAGACCTGCGAGCAGCAGGAAGGGGCCTTCTCCTGCCAGCCCACCCGCACCAGCACCTGCGTGGTGTTCGGCGACCCCCACTACCACACCTTCGATGGTCTGCTCTATCACTTTCAAGGAACCTGTACCTACCTTCTGGCTCGACCATGTTGGGAAGCGGCGGGGCTGCCCTTCTTCAGTGTGGAAGCCAAAAACGAGGACCGTGGCGTGCCTGCAGTCTCCTGGTTGAAAGATGTAACCGTGGAGGTCTACAGTCACAGAGTCACATTGCTGAAAGGAAGTTTGGGAACTGTTAAAGTGAGTAATCGATAGTCCGATTCCATTCTCTCTAATCCTAATCTGATCTCAGAATGAGAGATCGATTTGAGTTTTGTGGGTTGCAACTACTTCAGTCGGTTCAGGTTCTGGCTTGAAATCGCAGCTTGGTTTCCTCACCTTCCAATATTCGGTCAGTTCAAGACTTTAAATTGTTCAGATGAGCGTGAAGAGTGGTTTGTCTGTATATGCCCTACGATTGACTGGCAACCAGTCAGCAGCGTCCCTCAGCTCTTGCTCAAACTTGAAAGACAGTTGGTTTATCATTGCAATCTTAAAATCTGATCTTCCTCAAACGATGACTGGAAGGCGAGCAGAATTATTCTTTGGGGTCAGCAACCTAGAATTCAAATTTGCTTCCAAATTTCAGGGATGACTATGACATGGGTGGCTGACAGCCTACAACTAATCTTTCTCAAAAGATAACTCTTGGTGACATCAACTAAGAAGAAGTCCAGTTAGTCTCCTTGAAGTTTTGAAGATGACCAAGACATGCATGACTGAGAATCTACTTGTCTGATCTTCCTCAAAAGATGATCCAAACTAGACAACCAAGAAGAAATCCAGTTGTCTTCCAGTATTTGAGGATTAGTTTAGTTAGTTAGTTTATTCATTTTTTTCCTTTCGGACACATTACAGTTTACATCAATCACATCACATCATTTGCAACATTGACATCCGAAAGAAGGGCTGACGGGTAGAAGCCGAAGCTTATTCGAGACCCGTCCCCATCGACCCATTACTATAACGCATCAATCATATACATTATTTAGAATAGTCATTAATTTTTATCGTTATCCATCCCATACTATCCCAGACACTGCTCGCTCAGTTCATCTTGAATGTCCGTGTGTAGATTGTGGCTAGTCCCAGTCATTTAGAACTGGTGAGTCGGTCCCCAGACGCCACCAGCAAGCCCACCCCGCCAGGCGAGCAGCCAAGGCAAGCGCAATTCTTCTCTTTCACCAGTAGGGTCTTCGCTGACCTCGGATCAGCTTTCACACATGTTGTGCTTTCCAGAAGAGTAGATCGGCTTGCATTCGGCCCATTGCTTTCAAGCAATTTCAGCACTCGATTCTGGTCAGGTAGCACCACTGGTTGCTAGCATGTTGTGGATCTGATGACTCCTGTGCGCTGCCCAGCCTAGCTCACCCAGCAGAGCGTCCCACGCCAGCTGCATTCCAGGAACCAGACCACCAACCCCCATTTTGCGTATTGACAGCAGATTCATTGGAGCCACAATACAGCCTTATCATGTAGCCTTGACTGTTAGAACAAACGGAATTCGAGCCAGACAATATTTCGATTCAAACGGGAACAGCAATACATGTTATCAATGCAGGTGTATAAACAAGAGTTAGCCTTGGCAAAGTCAGCAAATAATCATATACAACTCCAGCTTTGGGTAATTAGTGATGTTGTTGTTGTTGTTGTTGTTGTTGTTGTGATATTGTGAATTACTGTTGTCTCTCAAGCGCTGCCAATTCCTCAGCTCCTTTCACGATTCGTGTTTTTAGTTGACCAGAGTTATCTTTAGTTTGAATAAAAATTCGGCAGTCTTTTGTCCACGTGCTTTCGATAGGTCCATTCTTTCTCATTTGTCGAGCCTTTTTGGCGATGTCAGCATTTCGTTTGGTGAGGTTTTCGTTGATGTAGACATGTTTCCCACGAAGCTTGTGACGGTCTCTCAGAAGAGCAATCTTTTTCTTTCTGTCAACAAAGCTGATCAGAACTGCCGGTGGTCGTGTCCCTCCAGTTGGAAGCGAAAAGCACATCTGAATGTGCGCAGGATCAACAGTTCATCCCAAATCTCTGAGTTGAAGTGTCACTTGCTGTTCCACAGTCTCGTTCCCTGAAGATTGGTCAGAATCTTCCGTGCTCGTGCTAGCCGCAGCTCTCAAAGGGCCACGGCGCGGCTTGATCTTGATACCGGTGACTATCACATCGTTGATACGAAGATTTTGTTCCAAATCATCCACTTTTTGTTCCAAGGCAACAATGCGTCGATCTTTTTCCTGTGTCTCTTTCTTCAATTGCTGTATTTCCTGAAGAAGTGGCTCAATGCTCTTCTTCATTTCAAGTAATTCGGCAACCATTCCACTGAGTTTTTTAAGAGAAGATTTTATCTCCTCAATCTCGTCAGCTCTTTTTCCGCCAGGCATTCTGCAACAATGTAGTTAAAAATCCCAATGCAAAAATCAACAAGTAGTTAGATTCACGAGCGAGTGCAGGAGCAAGTACAGATGCGTCCTTCCTCAACAGATGCGTCCTTGAATTCGACCATGACATAGGTGTCTTAGGACCTGCTGGTTAAATTTCTCTGCAGAAATGAATCAAAGATGCCTTTTCCGAGTCAACAAGCAAGAAGACATCGTGTGGTCTTCCATTGTTTGAGGATAATAATACCTGGGGTGACTGAGAATCTTCTGTCCTGATCTCTCTAGGTGGATGGCTTGGTGAAGACTTTACCGGTCCAGCTTGAGCTCGGTGCTGTCAGAGTCTACCAGTCCGGGGTGGCTGTTGCTTTGGAAACAGACTTTGGACTCCTGGTGACATATGACGGCCAGCACTACGCCTCCATCTCCTTGCCGAGCTCTTACTTCAACAACACGTGCGGCCTCTGCGGGAACTACAACGATGACCCCGCCGACGACCCCGTCCTTCCTGACGGCACCCTTGCGGAAACTGTGGCCGAGCTTGGCGGTGGCTGGAGAGCAGAGGGTGCCGACTGGCACTGCACTGACGGTTGTGTGGATAATTGCAGCATGTGTGACGCGCTAACGGAGGCCTTCTTCTTTGGCCCAGACTACTGCGGACTCATAAACAAAACGGACGGGCCGTTCAGGGACTGCAGAGCTGTGGTGGATCCAACCGCTTTCGTGTTTAGTTGTGTCTACGATATGTGTAGCAATAAGGACAACATCACCACACTGTGCCAAGCCATCCAGGCCTACGCTCTGGCCTGTCAGGCACTGGGTGTCACCATCCGTCCCTGGAGGACTCACACTTTCTGTGGTGAGTTGCAGATATTGTCTACATTTACCTCTTTCCACATTTCTCAACCGATTCCTACTAACACATTTAAAAAATTCTGAACATTTCAGTTCAGTGTCAACTCTTAAGCATTGACGTGCAGTTTTGAAATACATTCCGTCTTCTCGCCAGCATATTTTTTTCTTTCTGTGCCATGAAAATGACCTGATTTCTGCGCTCTTGTTGTATTTCAGCCCTGACGTGTCCACCTTTCAGCCATTATCAAGTGTGCACCAGCGCCTGTCCAGCCTCTTGCTCGGATGTCACCGCTCCCTTGTACTGTGCCCATCCTTGCACCGAGGGCTGCCAGTGTGACCAAGACTACGTCCTTAGCGGCAGCCATTGCGTACAGCATGACGAGTGTGGCTGTGAGCACAATGGCCTCTATTACCCCCTCAATGACACTTTTTGGGCCGGCCCCAACGGCAAAGAAGGTGAATGTAGCCTCCGCTGCACCTGCGCGGCCGCGGGCGAAATCTCTTGCTTCAGCGAGTCTTGCAAGGAGGGCGAGGTGTGCACGGCGGAGGTGGGCACGCTGGGTTGCTACCCTCGCCGGGAGGGGCTGTGTTCAATCGCTCCGAACGCTGTGACATCATCCTTTGACGGCGCCTTCCTGCTGTTCCCAGATGACAGCTCCTACTACCTGCTGAGGCTGTGTGGCGCTGTGCCAGCTAATGGCTCAATGCTGGAGGTGAAGATAGGCAGACGGCTGGTGAACAAAGGCCCTGCTTGGAAAAGACCTGTGGTAGTTACGGTCGATAGCCTGGAGGTTCAAGTGGGAGGGCTGAATTTAGAAACGGTAAAGGTGAGTACAGTGTTAGCCCGCATATAAATATACAGTTTGGCATTTTCTGGAAATTTGTTGGAGGAATCTATGCTGCATTATTCATTTTTACTTCGTGGAGCAGTTTTGCAAATCAATGACTTCATTTGAGGGAAAATTTCTAACTGTGGAGTTTCTTTTCCCCTCCAATTTAATCACTGAGAACTAAAGAAGGGGTTTTATTAAACAAAAATATGACAATGAATAGTAGTCGCAGCTCTTTTCTCTATTAACAAACGGCAAATATTAACCTTTGAATGTCGGCTCGCCGGTGACCCATTCGTCCAATGGAGGGAGACATAACAAGAAGCACCCAGATTTTCTAAGATGATACAGAAAAAATAAAGGAGGAGGAGAAAAAACAATCATCAAACTATGCTCTTGTAAGGGAGCCACACAGTGTGGGTTTGGAAAAAAAAACCTTAGCAAACATAGCGACACAGAAAAAACAAACAGATCTCAAAGACTTGTGGGAGGGAGCGGGTATTGGGTGGAGGAAGAAGACGTAACAGCCTGAGCGGGTGACCATTATATATTTGGCATTATGATTATGATGAAATTGTTCCTTCTCTGCTCCCAAAACCGCCTGATGATCCGTTTTTGTGTCCTAGGTCAACGGCGAACTCATCTCCCTCCCTTACGTCCATCCGACGCAGACCGTAAAGGTCTACAGACCGTCAGGTAACAGCACCGTGGTGGAGTCCCGCGGCCATCTTCGCGTTCACTACACACAACAGGGGTCCATCAACATCTCCCTCTCCACCGCATTCTATAATGTCACATGCGGCCTGTGCGGAGTCTTCAATGACGATCCTGCCGATGACTTCCGCCTCCCCAACGGACGCCTGGCAGAGTCAGCCTCGCAGTTCTCGGAAGGCTGGCGTTCCATCGCGGACGACATTACATGCAATGGAGACTGCGATGACTTGTACCGTATGTGCACGGACTTGCGCCTCTTCCAGAGTCCGTGGATGTGCGGCAGCATCAATGACCCCGGGAACAGCTCTTTCGTGGCGTGTCACGGTGCGGTCAACCCGTCACCGTTTTTCCGGAACTGCTTGTACAACATGTGCGTGAAGGACGGCAACCGCTCGGCGTTGTGCTCCTCGCTGCAAGCTTACGCCGCCGCCTGCCAGGATGCTCAGGTGGTCCTCACTTCCTGGAGGACAGCCACCAACTGCCGTAAGTAGAGAATCAGCAAACCTGATCTTGAATGTTTTGGTTAAGCACGCTTTTGTTTTGTGGTTAGCGTGTATAGATATATAGTATTCGTTGACGTCACGGGATTACGAGCACGCTCCTCATGGTGGGTCAACTTTCCAGTGGACTCAGCTGTGTTTCTATTGTGTTTACACCGAATGTTCTTTTGGTATTGATGAATGTAAACCCCAGCTTTCTCTAATATTACTTGTGTAAACAAGACGTATGCGGAAGATTTAGCTCAACACTCCCTGCAGCGGTACACGTTGAAACGTTTCATTAGTGGAATCAATTGGATTAAATACATTTACTGACGTTACTGACCGGACCGGACTACACGGACATTCTTGCCTTGCGTCTTCTGTACTTTCGGCTTTTATTGGTTGCTATATGCATTTATCATTTGTGAATTTGAGGTGAAGAATCTCAGATTATTTTTAAACCAAGTTAACTAGTTTCCCGACCGTGCTAGCTACTAGCGGTAGCATGTTGCAACAAAAAAAGCAACATTGTTGATTCATGAGTTGTTTTCATACACTTTAACAATTTCAACTTTTGGGCTGCTGGGAAAGGAAAATAGAGACCATGGGTGTATTTGGAGAGATCTCAAAATCGAACATCTTGACCACCAGATCTATTTTTAGCCAGAGCTCACGGCGGCTAGCGGCTCACATATATCACGATCACATTATGGCATAACGCATTTTTACCATCTTACAATGACACTTACCTTAATCAAAATGGTCAGAACACACTTTGGTAGACTTTGTTTGGTGGGAAATCCTTTCGATTTATCTTTGCAATTCCGGACACTTCTTTGTCCGTTTCCATTCGACATTTCATGGACCCGTGAATGGCACACAATGTGGGGCACATCACGTCATGTGAATACCATCTGTACCTTTCAGTTGACTGTGATAAACTGTAGGCTCAAGACTTGACTGGTCAAAATCCATGGCGCACTACGTTTCTGGCAAATGGGGCTACCAAGGCGCCGAGAATATAGTGTAAACGTACCTTGAATGAATTCCGGGTTTTAATGCACAAAATCAGGAATGTGAACGCTCGTCTCTCAGCATTCCATCAGGGATTGATTGGCATCTCTCTTCTTGTCTTGTCCCAGCTCTTTCCTGTCCAGCCAACAGCGATTTCGACGAATGCGCCAGCGCTTGCCCCCTGACGTGCTCCAGCCTGGACGAGCTGGACGTGCCGTGCCCTTCGCCGTGCGGCGAGGGCTGCCGCTGCAAGGACGGCTTCGCCCTGCGTGACGGCCTGTGCGTGGCCCGGGCCGACTGCGGCTGCGCGAGCCCCGACCTCGACCGCCGGCTGCCCGCCAACCACTCTTTCTGGACAGACCGGGACTGCCTGGAGCGCTGCTACTGCAACGGTTCGGACAACAGTGTGTACTGCCTGGCGGTGCCGTGCCGCCCCGAGGAGTACTGTCTGGAGGACGGCGGGTTGTACTACTGCAGGCCTCGCACCGAGGCCTTATGCGTTGCGGCCGGTTATGGCTACTTCCTGCCGTTTAGCGGTGTCCCGTTTGAGCTACAGAGCTCTTGTAGCCTAACCTTGGCCACCACCAACTGTGGGAACAGGGCTGGCGCAAGCATGACTGGAAGTTTGCCTCCGTTTAAACTGTCAGCGCTGAATGAGGAGAGGGACACAGGCCAAGCGGTTTGGGTGAGAGGCTTCGTGCTGGAGGTATTTGACTTTGAGATCGAGGTGTCGCGTGGCTACAAGAACACCGCCATGGTGAGTCAATGATGAATGTCGTCACTGTCAGGCAGCAATCCTCGAGTCAAAATCGCTTGTCATCTTCCCAAACTCTTTTACAAAGGTCTTGTAGCCATGAGTGAGCTAATGATACTTAGCTTTGTTTCTTACGTGCTTACTTACTCACTGAATCATTACCGCTATTCATCCGTCCATCCATTTTCTCGACCGCTTATTCCTCACAAGGGTCACGGAGGGTGCTGGAGCCTGTCTCAGCTCGCTTTGGGCAGTAGGCAGGGTACACCCTGGACTGGTTGCCAGCTAATCGCAGGGCACACAGAGACGAACAACCATCCACACTCACAAGCACACCTAGGGACAATTCGGAGCGCCCAATTAACCTGCCATGCATGTCTTTGGAATGTGGGAGGAGACCAGAGTGCCCGGAGAAGACCCACGCAGGCACGGGGAGAACATGCAAACTCCACCCAGGAAGGCCGGAGCCTGGACTCGAACCCGAGTCCTCAGAACTGGGAGGCGGACGAGCTAACTACCGCTATTCATTTTTAACAAAATGAATAAACATGGGCTCTCTAAACCTCAACAGACCTATAGTATCAATTTGTGGAAAAATATCAAAATTGCCATACTTGAACAGTGACTGTCTGGTCTTTGTTTATTCAGGTGAATCAGGAGCGCTTGCATGTTCCAATGAAACTCGGTCTGGGGAAGGTCACCATCTTCACTATGGGCTCACTACTCATCCTGGAGACGGACTTCGGCCTCAAGCTGGCCTTCGACTGGAACACGCTCCTCCTGTTGACGTTACCCCGTCAGCTCTACAACGCATCTTGCGGCCTCTGTGGGGTCCTGCCCTCTTCCTCGACCACCCACAGCGCCGACGACTGGGGCGCAACCTGGGCTGAGAGGGACGCCTTCTGCCAGGTGGGTTGCGGTGACTCGTGCCCGAGGTGCGGCCTGGAGGATAAAAACCCGCCGGATGACGGCGCTATTGCTTTGGCCGACGACAACGGCGACATGGAGAAGGACTACGCTACTGAACTCCGCTTGCGTCTGCGAGACGGTCTCTACGTGTTCCCGGAGCCCGAAGCGGCGAGGCTGTGCGGTCTGACGGCCGATCGAGAGGGCGCGTTTGCACGCTGTCACAGCAAGGTGGCGCCGGAGTTCTTTTACCAAGGCTGCCTGCGGGATATCTGCTTGGACGGGGGCGCTCAAGAAACTGTTTGCAGCTGGCTGCAAGCGTACGCCACCACCTGTCAGACACAAGGGGTACCTACAACCAGCTGGCGGCACGACGCTCCTTGTGGTGAGCAGCAACGCTCTCGCTTATTCTCATCTGGAGTACAAATTGTGATATCGAACCCGCCTGATCGCAGTCCAGAGGTGTCCGCCGAACAGCCATTACTCCAGATGCGTGCCGGCCTGCCCGCCCCAATGCTCCCCCGCCCGCGGCCATAGGCACTGCAGCCAGGACTGCGTTGAGGGCTGCCATTGTGACCCGGGTTACGTCCTCAACGGCAGGAGCTGCATCCTGCCTCAGGACTGCGGCTGCTACACTGACGGCAAATACTACGAGGTCAGTGTGACGCGTTGTACCATCGCCCGTGTCCATCAGTCACCAGTCGATTTGGATATGCAGTATCTTGAGTCTGAAGTTGATGCTTAAAGGAAGCTTTTAGCATTTAGCACAGCTATTTTTTGGGGGGGGGTTCTCGTGCTTTTTTGTTAACTTTTGCAAAAGCTTCATGGTTCTTAATTTTGTTGTAATTAAAACAATTATTTATTTATTTTATTTAACTTTTTAAAAACTTAGTGGATATTTATTTTTTTTTGCTTAATTCTTGATTATTTGCTGATTATTTTTTTTTGCACAGTTCTGTTTTTACATATATTTTTTTTCTTAAATTTTGCAATATATTTGATTTTTAGCGATTTGATTTCCGGAATTTAACAATTTTTAAAAACTAACAAACATTTTAGGAGGGAGATTACGTTTTAGTGATTTTAATTCAATATTTTATTGCATGATATTTTCAGAAGCCTTGTGATATTTATTGATTTCTGCAGGTACATTTCAGAATTTGCTCAGCATCAAATTAAGTAAAGGATTTTAATCCAATATTTGTAATATATATATTTTTATATATATTCTGTCCGGTAGCCCTGCTGCGCTGGCTGTCCGCCCATTGTGGTGCCGGGTGGATGAGGTGGGGGGCGGGTGGGGGTGGGCGTGCTGGGGGGTGGGCGTGCCACCTACACCCGCCGGGTTGGGTGAGGCCCCGCTGGTCGCTCCTCTTACTCACTTCACTAGCTTGCACTATACACTTTGTAAATATACACATAGGGCACACAACACATTTCTTGGTGGGGTGGGGAAGGGTGGAAACACCGTCTTCACCCTTCAACTCCCCTCCAATTTTAATGCACCTCACGTCCAAGGGGAGGGGTGAGTTGGGGCGGGGAGCCATCAGAGGGGATGGACTGCAGTGCCTGGCAGCGCTGTGGTCCCCCCCATTTGTGTCCCTGCCCCACCACTTTGTCCCTCCATTCCCTTTTTTAATGCACCACACATATACATATTCATTTTTTTGGGGGAGATACGGGTGTGTCGGAGTAGGGGAAATTTTTTTCCCTCTGCTCCGACTCACCTGCTCCCAATTTTAATGCACCACACGCACACACTTGTATATACACTGGGTGGGGCCACATTCACGGTGTAAGGGTAGAGCTCGCCAGTCGGCGAGCTGGCGGACTCAGTAACAGGGTTAGGTGTCACTAGTACTCTGGCGTGACGACCGGGGCCTCTCCCCACCGGGCTCGGTGTTCTGGTGTTCCGCCTTCTCCCCTGGTGCTTCCTCCTCTGCTTCCCCCCTCCCGCCGCTGTGCAAATCTCGCGCGGCTGGAGGTGGGGTGGGCACATCTTCCCTCTCTGCGCTGCTGCCCGGTGCCGGTTTCCGGGGGTGGGGGGTTCTCGCGGGGGGCCGGGTTCGCGGGGGGGGTGGCGGCCGTCGGGGGGGGGGGGGGGGGGCTTGTTTGGGGGGGGTGGAGGTATGGGTGGGTGGGGGGTTGGGTGCTGGGGGTCGGGGTGTGTTCGGGGGTTTGGGGGTCGGGGGTGGTGGGGCCTGGGTCGTGGTGGATGGCGGGTTTGGGTGGGGTGCGGGGGGGTCGTGGGGGGATGGGGGCTGGGGACCGGTGGGGCGCTGTGGGGGCCCGCTGGGCCTCGTTCTGCGGCCTTGGGCTCGGGGGTGTGGGCCGGGGCTGGGGCGGGGGTGTTCCGGGTGTCTGGGTCGGCTCGCCGACCGGTGTCCGCTCGGGTGGCTTGGGGGTGGCCTTGGTGCTGCCGCGGCCTGGGGATTCCGGGGGGGGGGGGGGGGAGTGCTCGCTTTGCTGGACCGCGGTTGACGGCTTCTTTCTTTGGTGGTGGTCCTTATGCATGCCAGATCCGTCGCACCAGCATCTACTGAAACTCAACAGAAGTACCCTCTCCCTCCCACAGCCCCTTGAATCAGTTGGTGCTGGTGTCTGTGGTTCTCACTTTGCTTTATCTATCCTTCCCTCCTTCCTCTCTTTAGTTTTTCCTCTGGTCACTTGAGATCTTAATTTATTAGAAGTATGAGGTTTCTGGGGTTGGCATAAGACTCTGGTTTTGTAACCACGCAGGAGGGGTCTTGTTGGTGCTGGACTTCACCTTGATGGATTGGATGTACTGGCTTCTATGGATCTCACTCTGCCTTATCGATCCTTCCCTCCTTCCTCTCTTTAGTTTTTCCTCTGGGCTCTTGAGATCTCGCTAAATTTGCTGGAATTTGGAGGCTTCCGGGGTTGGCGTAAGACTTTGATTTTGTAATCATGGGGAAGGCAGGAAGTGTTTGGTCGGTGCTGGATTTCACTTTGATTTACCTTTCTTTTCTCTTTATTTCTTTTTTTTTTCTGACCTTTTCTCTGGTCTCCTGACCATTTAAACCTCACGACTCTGGCAAGATTCTGAAGTACCTGGTTAAGGCGAAGGGTAATGGGATATTTATAAGGTTTTAGGTGAATGAATGAGTATAAATTTATACGTATTTGCACGCACGCGCACGCACGCAAACGCACACACGCAAACGCACGCACGCACGCAAACGCACGCACGCAAACGCACGCACGCAAACGCACGCACACATACACACACAAAAAAAAAAAAAAAAAAAAAAAAAAAAAAGAGCAATGATGACAAGACGTTGAATCGGTAAGACTACCGAATGAACAATTCTGAGCTCTTTAAAAAAAAAAAAAAAAAAAAAAAAATTAAGTAAAGGATTTTAATCCAATATTTGTAATATATATATTTTTTTGTTTTGTAGCCCAAACAGTTGTTCTGGAACGACGACTGCAGCAAGCGTTGCCAGTGCATCGGCCGCAACCTGGTCCAGTGTGACCCGCGGCGCTGCAAGGCGGACGAGGAGTGCGGCCTGCGTCACGGCGTGCGCGGCTGCTTCGCGCGACGCTCCCAGCAGTGCGTGGCGTCGGGCGGCGGTGTGTTCAAGACCTTCGATGGCGCCTCGCTGCGGCTGCCCGCCTCCTGCTCCTTTGTGCTGTCCACCAACTGTCACAAGCTGCCCGACCTCTCCTTCCAGCTCATCGCCAACTTTGACAAGTGGAGTGCGCCCAACCTCACCACCATCTCCCACGTCTACCTTTACATCAACGAGGAGAAGATCCTCGTCTCGGGCAACACGGTCAAGGTGGGTAGCCGGACGCCGTATTTCCTCACTGCTTACAATCAACGACCCCCGCGCAGGTAAACGGCACCCCGGTGTCGGTGCCGTTCGTGACGGGTCTGATGACGCGCCTGTCGGCGTCGGAGGGCTTCATCGACATCGACTCGCCGCAGGACATCCGGGTGCGCTACAACCGCTTCAACACGTTGAGCGTCAGCATGGGCGCGAGGCTGCAGGACAAGCTGTGCGGACTGTGCGGCAACTTCAACGGCGACGCCGGCGACGACTACATCACCTCCACGGGGAGGGTGGCTGCCAGCGCTCTGGAGCTCGCCCAGAGCTGGAAGACCAACGGCATGCAGGACAGGTGGGTGATGAGCATTGTCGATACAAAGTCCTTGCACTAAAAAAAAAAAATAATAAAAAAAAAAATAAGACTAGATTTTTTTTGTTAAATTTTAGCAAAATTTCTTGATTTTTGTTTTATATATATATATATATATATATATATATATATATATAGTTCTTTTTTTTCCTTTGTTTTGCAAAATTTTGAAATTTTAGCAAAATTTTTGCAATTGGGGGGAATATATTTTTGATTTTTCATGTTAAGTAAAAAAAGAAAAATTAAAAGTATTGTTTAGACTCCTTTAATAAAAGTAAAACAAAGTTCATACGCTTGTAAAATTGTAGCCATATTTTTGCTATTTGTTTTATTTTTTTGGTGGCTCTTTAGTTATTTTTGAGGTGATTTTTTTTTAATGTTTTTGTGAATTTCTATCATTTATTAGTATTTTTTTTATTGTTGTTTTTTTTTGCTAATCTTGTGAAATTTTGGCTGATTTTTGAACATTTTGCAAGATTTTGGCAGATGTTTTGCATTTTATCTTGGTTGGGTTTTAATTTTGTGGTTTTTATGAAAGGTTTGATTAAAGAAATAACTGAGTCAACTCCTTTACTTTAGTAAAAGCAAAAAATAAAATAAATAAATGTAACTCCATTCAGTCATTTTCAATTTGTTTTTGTCAAATTTTATAAAAATTTCTTGATTTTTTGTTGTTGTTGTATTTTTGTGTGTAGACTTTTTATATCCACTCTAGCTTTCAGTTTCAAAAAGTCTGGTACTCCTGCATTAGTGTGCAAGTGTAGCTGATGTACATCAGCCAGTATTGAAAGGAGTTTGAGCTCAATAATGAATCTTTCTATGGCTCTATCTAGTGGCGATTTGGGGAATAACACTCTGGTAACAGTATACATATAGGAGTGTGTTGTAGCTAAGATGGTCAAAACATTGGAAGTTACTCTCAGTATGGTAACAGACATATTTTTTTATTGTCCTCACCCCGGGCCCTTTAATGCCCTTCAGGTGCGACGAGACCCAGTACGTGGCGCTGGCCCAGTCGTGCGACAACGCGGCCGTGCTGGCGCTACAGCGCGACGACATGTGCCTGAAGCTGACCGAGCCCAAAGGTTTCTTCCAGCCGTGCCACGGCCTGCTGGACCCGCGGCCCTTCTACCGCTCCTGCTACCTGGACGGCTGCTACAACCGGCGCGGCGCCCAAGTGTGCGGCTCGCTGGCCGCCTACGCCGAGGCCTGTCGCTCCATGGGCGCCCTCACCACCAAGTGGATCGCCCAAGAGAACTGCTGTAAGAAGCCCTGCGCGCGCCACACCTCGTGTGCGTGTGTGTTTTACGTACGTGTGGCAGCTCACGTTGCGCGTCGGACCGTGTTTTTAGCAGAATGGATCTACGACCCCTGCGCAACGGAGCCCTGCACAAACTTCACGTGCGAGCTGGAGAATGGTGGCGACCTGTGCGGATGTCCCGAGTTGCCTGCCAGACATGGAGGTGAGCTTGTTACCAGTGGATCCAGTTGACCTGTGACCCCCAAAGAGGAGAAGCTCACTCTCAAAACTGTTGGCCCAAAAAAAGATAATAATCCACTACTTGGGTCTATTTCAGCCAAATTTCTGGGTTGTTTGGCTTGTATCATATCAGCTGCTAGCTCGTGCTAAGCTAACCTGGGTATTTTGACCGGACTCTCCATGCCTGTATCTCTGAGCAGAATTAACACCATCCATGGCTATGTGTGTTTGTCAGGGGATGACGACATAATCGAGGCGGAGGTGGCGTGCAAGGCCGCCGTAATGGAGGTGTCCATCTCCAAGTGCAAGCTCTTCCAACTGGGCTTCCAGCGCGGCGACGTGCGCGTCAACGACCAACGCTGCGCCGGCGTGGAGGGCGAGGACTATATCTCCTTCCACATCAACAACACGAAAGGACACTGCGGCTCCATTGTGCACGTCAGTTCACTGTTAATTCAAAATTAAAGTGGTCTTTGATGATGGTAGTGACTTTCACTAATTACGTTATACGGTATCTTAAATATTTAGCACTTGGTCCTATGAAAACCTTGTATCTGCTATTTAGTACATTTGCTGGTTTTTGTTCCACAAGTACACATGAGTTAGTAGCTCATAGGCATTTGTTTGTTCATTATTTTTAGTTAGTCGAAATAGACGAAAACTATAGTTGACATTATATAGGGTATATCGTAGGGTAATTAGCCAAATACTTAGTTAGCTAATAAAGCTACGCTTGCTTGCTAAGCAAGTTACTTGGGAAATAAATAGCAAACTAGTAAGCCACCCTAACTACTTAGTTAGCTAGTTAGTAGTTAGCTAGCTACACATGTCATTCATTAGCAGTTTGGTTTGAAGATCAGTTAACTACTTGAAAGTAAGTTGGTGAGTTAGTTTGATATGTACCTACCTCATCATTCATTTCGTAGGTTAGCTAGATCGCTAATAAGTCAAGTCATCTTTATTTATATAGCGCTTTTAAACAGCCTTAGCTGTCACAAAGCGCTTTACAGAAACGCAACAAAACAAACATAACGTAAAATGTCCCACAATGTGTACCGTTCATGGGTCCATGGAATGTCGAATAAGATGATTCGATAGCGATGATTCACAAGCTCAACAGGCAGCTTCCTATGTAGCTACTTAGATGCTAGCTAGCTTGGTTTGTAGCTTGCTAGGTAGGCTATTTAGATAGATAGCTCTCAGCTGTTAGTTCACTTGTATTTGTAGCTATAATCTACAGTACACAGCAAACTACAGAGTGAGATTCGGTGGTTGTTTTGTTTGGTCCGTCAGTCAGGTAGTTAGCAACCTAGTAACCTAGCGCGAAACTTAGTTTAACTCTTGAACTAGCTAGTTAATTAGTAAGTTTAGTTCTATCACTATCTAGCCAGCATGTGAGTTAGTGAGGTAGCGATAGTTAGCAGGTTTACACAAAATGCATTATTAGTTTGTTAGTAGTGGTGACTCACTGTCTCTCAAGACAACAATAATATGGCCTGCTGCTGTTCATTGTGGGGATGCTGAAAGCGCACCGTTCAGATTTCAACTTGCTTCAAAAGTTCACGCATTCCGGGGTATATATCGTCTGATTCCACATTACTTACAGTGCTCGCACAATCTGACATTAAATATCAACATTTCCCCATTCATTTTCAATGGGACTGACATTGAACTTTTTCTAAGTCCCAATTTCCGCGCCCATACAACCGATCATCATTACCAGCTCTGCGATACTACTAGTGCTCAGTTCTTTTTATTCATTTATCTTTTAACTTCAATTAAAACTTGTAATTTTCACATAATGTACCTTTCAATTTACTTCATAAGCATTCAGCTATTAGCATTCAGCTTTCAGCATTCCCACACAATTTCTCCAGAAATTGCACTTAGTTTAGTTTGTCATTCTGTGTCGCCTCTGGAGGTTCCGTGTGGTATTGCAAGACAACTGAATTTACTTTGTTTTGCCAGTCAAACGGCACGCACATCACGTACAAAAACACGGTGTGGATCGAAAGCGTCAACAACACGGGCAACGTCATCACTCGTGACAAAACCATCAACGTGGAGTTCTCCTGCGCCTATGAGCTGGACCTGAAGATCTCGCTGGAGACAGTCCTCAAACCCATACTCAGGTGAACTGGTTAGCTCGTAGACGTCAATCCTGTATCCAAGGCAGTGTTGGATCACTTTTACCTTTACTCCCCTCACAGCGTGATCAACCTCACCCTGGCCACCCAAGCGGGGAACTTCATCACCAAAATGGCGTTGTACAAGAACGGCTCGTACCGCCAGCCGTACAGGGAGGGCGAGGTGGTCCTCAGCACGAGGGACGTCCTCTACGTGGGCGTCTTCGTGGAGGGCGCAGACGAAAACCAGCTCATCCTAGTCGTCAACATGTGCTGGGCCACGCCGTCGCGGAACAGCAGTGATCGACTGCGCTATGTCATTATCGAGCGAGGGTAAATAAATTATGTGTCAGGGTTACCTGTTTGGCATCTATTAAACGCAACACAAAAAGGAGAGAAGACACTCAGTTCAGGGCTCACGAGGAGAGAGGAGAGGAACTGACTGATACAATTCACTCCTGCACTCTCTGAAGATTCCTCTCCTGACCCTCTCTATTTATTTGGTTTTCCACGCCCTTTCCACCCCTCTAGTTATCTGGGTGTTCCAACTCTAAAATTGCAAATGCAAGGCATAGTTGGAACACAGTGTACTTGTTTGTCTATGTGTTGTGCATGTGAGTGGAAGATTGCTGAGTACGTGTGGTCAAGTTTGCAATCATTTCAACAGAAAACAGGCGACTTCAGCAGAAGGCTCAAACCATTCTGCTGCGTTAGATGTTGTGGTCCTTCAACTTTTTGAGTCATCTTCAAATAGCCAGGCTATGTGAATGTGAGTGGGAACAGAGCAAAGCATTCTTCATTGCAAGCAGAAGCAGTCCTTCATGGCAGCAAATATATGATAACATATATGGCTAGGCTATGTGAATGTGAGTGCAAAGCAAAGCATTCTTCATTGCAAACAGAAGCAGTTCTTCATTGCAGCAAATGTATGATAACTTATTATTTACAATTATTCCTACATTATGATTTAAAAAAAAATTAAAATCCTGAACCTCCTGCCCGTCCTCCTCAGGTGTCCCAACATCAAGGACAACACCATCGGCATGGCGGAGAACGGCGTGTCGCTCACCTGCCGCTTCCACGTCACCGTCTTCAAGTTCATCGGCGACTACGACGAGGTGCACCTGCACTGTGACGTTTCGCTGTGCGACTCCGAGAGGCACGCCTGCAAAGTGGTGAGGCGGCCACGTTCGCCTCAAGCATCGAGCGCACCTCCCGCAAGTTGTCTTGTGTTAATAATAAGAATGTTCGTGCTGCAGAATTGTCCGCCCAAGAGGAGGACGTCGTCCAAGGAGAGGTTACTAAAAGATCACATACTCAGCGTTGGGCCAATTCGAAGACAAGGTATTTATTTATTTGTATTACGTTATCAGTGCCTATTTTCTGTTCACTTTATGCTCGCACAAATTTTTATTTGTGATTGTGAAATTGCATCAGCGTCGGACTGGTGCGAGGAGGACAACGGCGGCTGTGAGCAGGTGTGCACCAGCAAGGCGAGCGGTGCGGTTTGCAGCTGCGTTACGGGGACGCTGCAAGCGGACAGGAAGACGTGTCGGAGTAAGTCAACTGAAGTTTGTAAGCCTAATTCGTTCCATGATCATGCTTGTAACTCAAATCATCAACAAAACCGTTCTGGCCCTCCCAAAAAACACGACCAAAAATTTGGTGAAATAGCATGCTGTATGTTTATAAACGCAGTGATATCAGAATGACATAGAATGTAAAGAATCTGCTTCATCTATCCTTCCCTCTTTCCTCCCTTTAGTTTTTCCTCTGGTCTCTTGAGGTCTCCCTAATCTGTTGAAATTTATAGGTTTCTGGGGTTGGCATAAGATTCTCCTTTTGTTACCATGTGGGTGGCAGGTGGTGTTTAGTTGGTGCTGGATTTTACTTTGATTCATCCTTCTTTCCTTTGACCTTTCCTCTGGTCTCCTGACCTTCTGAACTTAACGACACTGGGGAGACTAGTTAGTATCCTGCAAAGGTCAAGTGTAATGGGATTTGTATTAGGTTTTAGGTGACCTAATGAGTACAAATTCACACGAATTCACACACACAAATGCACGCACATTAAAAAGAAAAAAAAAGAGAGAGAGCAATAATGAGATGTTGAATCGGTAAGATAGGCGCCAGCACCCCCCGCGACCCTTGTGAGGAATAAGCGGTCAAGAAAATGGATGGATGGATGAATCGGTAAGACTGTCGAATGAACATTCTGAGCTCTCTCTACGGAAAAAAAAAATGCAAGGAGTCCAACAATTTATTCATGCCTGACATAGTGCGTTTATAATATTCGTCGTTCTTTGCAGAGGATAAAGAATCATTCTGTCACTTATAATGTCTGGCCTGTCTAAGTGTTGCTGCATTGTTTCCAAATATCAGTTGCTTAAAACCGCAGTAATATTGATGCTAATTTTATTAGTCTGTCATTTTGCATTGCTCGTTAGCATTAAGCTAGCAGAAGTTCATAAGTTTAGGGCTTGGTTGACTGTATTCTAATTCCATGTTTAAAATTGAATTAGGAAAGCCAGTAAAAGCTTGACAAAAGACCCTGTCTTCTTTTTTTCTTTTTTTTTTGAAAATGTGTCCACTATGCTGCTGCTTGTTGTCAAGTTAGCTGCCACCCATAGCGCATATTTTAACACGTATTTTTGCAAGCAAGGCAAAAAAAAAAATAAAATAAAAATAAGCCGGGTGATGTTTCAGATCTTGAAAAACTCATACATTGTGTCACTTGTAAATCCAGGTACCATTGTGCTACAATTTGTACTGCTACGCTAAGCTAAGTCATGCGTACCTTGCTAATGTTTCTCGAGGTTTTCATGCCCGAATTTAAGGGACATTGTGCGCATTTTCATCTCCGCTGGAGTTAGAAAACAGAAATTTGGCTAAACAAAAATAATTGAGCAAAAACAAACCAAAAAAAACACAAAAATATTAATTAAAAAAGAGGGAAAAGGCGGAACAGCTTTGTTAGTTTAGCACTTGCTAACATGCTAGCGCACTAAAAAATGACACCAAACAGTTAATCTGAACATACCAGATTGCGTGCGTGTATTTTTAAACTTATCATACTTGCGGTTGATGATTTTCTGTCCCTTGAACTGATAGTGGCTGGATGTTGTGAAGTTCACTCATAAACAATCAACCTAGCGATGGTTCTTAACTTGTAAGCTCTTCTTTTAAGGTACAAAAAAAAGTGCCTATATGGAGAAAAAAACTGCAGCATCATTTCTTCATGCTTTGTGTTTTGTTGTTGTTTTTGTGTCCTAGCTTCGAGTTCCAGCTGCAGGCTCACACCTGCACGGCTCCTGCTGAGCGCCGCAATTCCCGCACACCTGCTTCTCCTTCGCTGATGCAGAATGGCACACAGAAAAAAAGACTTGAACACGCAAAAGAATGTCAGTTTGATTCATTACTTCCACCTCATTCTGTCCTTTAAATTCCATTTGAAGCGTCGTCATTTGTTCCGAGGTGTGTTGTATGGCCTCGTCACTAGGAGGCGCTGTAGGACGAGCGTTTTCGTCTTCATATGTCCTCCAAAGCAGGGGTGGGGAATCTATGGTGGCGGCATCTCATTTTCAGGGAATAGTATAAAAGAAAATTGTGAAATTACAATCAAAAATTTCTCATGAATACATTTTTAATATAACAAAACAAACACTATATAAAAAAGTACAAGGACAAATGTTCTGGCAATTATCTCTTTGACCGCCAAAAATGTTTAATAACGATTAGTAAAATCACAATGTATGCCGCCATAAACGTTAAATGACGTCAACTACAGTACATTCTTTTTTGTTTTTTGTTTTTTGTTTTTTGAACCAATGGGCAGTGCAACGTCGAAGTGCAGCGCTGCCTGGTCATTGGGTTGTGGAATCAAAAACCCTCACTCACAATGGCCAGCAGATGGCAACATTGTATCTATTTTCAATGGGCTGCTGGTGTATGAAATTACAATGAAACATGACAAAATCTGATGAAATTGAACGTTTTCAAGGATGTCGTGAATGATCAAAGCCTTTGTCATATTAATTTTTTCTTTAATAACGTGCGGCAGCAAAAGAGTTAAGCGATAACATTAAGATAATATTTTGAAAAAAAGTAGAACATATTTTCTGTAATTTTTCTCACTAAAGAATTATATATATATATGACTATAGTTGTATTCAATATGACGAGAATAAAAATTCTACAAGAAAAAAAGTTACATTTTGTGAGAATGAAGTCATAATTTCAGAAGAATAGTTGTAATATTAAGAAAACTGAATAAGGTTGAATTTTTTTCAGAAAAACATTTCAAGCTGAGTGATAATATTAAGTGCATATTTTCTGAAAATAAATGTAGAGTAGGAATTTCCCGAGGATTAAAAACAAATCATATATTATTTTGAGGAAAAAGTGTAATTTTGTGAAAATAGTCATAATTTTACAAGCATAAACTGATAATATTAAGAAACATTTTGTGAAAATAAAATTGTAATATTTGAGAAAAAATCATTTTCAAGCATGAAGTCATAACACCACAAAAAGTGATAATTTTCCAAGAATGAAGTTGTCATATTATACAACTAAGAAAAAGAAACATTTATGAGAAAAAAAGGTGTAATTCCATTGTAATTTCACATAAAGTTCTAATAAAGAAAAAAATGATAGTTTTTCCAAGTATAAACACAAAATAGTACAAAACTGTTTACCAAGAATAGGCATAAATTTCTGAGAGGAAAATGTGACCGTTAAAGTTGTAATTTAAAAAAAAAAAAAAAAAAAAGGTTCCCCAGCCTTGATTTGTGGAGGTATTGTACAGACGTGGAGTAAGACGGCACCGTTCCTCAGGATTTTCCGTCATGCGTGTCCTTCCCTTGTTGTCTAAACACAGCGCGTGACGACGTGGTCTTGTCTGCTTCCACTGGCTTTCTCGTTAGCCGCTTTGTTTTCACTTTGAACGCTTTTACTAAGAAATGACGACGTGTGTTCTTCAAATCATCTTTCCTCTTGATTTGAAAATGACGGTTAACAACTTTCAATATTCTATCCAGAATATTCACATTTTCAGTCCCTATGTGTACGAATGTAAAGAGCCACACTAAAACTGAATTAGTCATACAAGTACAACAATAAAGTCTGGATTTTATGACAAGAATTGTGGTTAGAATACAAATGTATTCTGTAATGTTGCAACTTTATTCTGGATCTAGCTTGCTATTCTCAAAATTTTAATCAACTCTTGTCTTATTCTCATGATAATGTGACTTTATTCTTGAAATGTTACAATTTTATTCATAAAATGATTCTCTCACCCCCCCCCCTCCCCGCCCCGAAACATCACAAATGTATTCTTATATTTGAAGTAGGGCTGTCAAACGATTATATTTTTTAATCAGATTAATCTTAAAATTTTGATTAATCACGATTAATCGCTTAATTAAAAAGGGTTTTTATCAACATTTTTTGCCCGCCAAATTTAAAATGCACCTCGTATATGTTAATTTTTTCGGCATTGAATGTTAAGAGAACGTCTCATCCTCCTCTTTCTCTAATCAGTTAATTTCTTGCATAATTTAAAGTAGAAAAAAATGACCCCGATAGTTTGACATCAACAAATATTCTGAATGTTACACGCAAACATTTATTAAATGCTTCAATTTAATGCATGTTATGTTTATTGTTCAAACACAACCTGTGCTACCTTTAACGTAGCCATCCGCTATCAAGGTAAAGGATCATTTGCAGTCAAAATTAATAGTGTGATTAATCTGCGTTAATACAATGATTAATGCGATAATTTTTTGTGATTAATTAATTAGTTAACGTTTTAACTTTGACAGCACTAATTTGAAGCTTTATTTGTAAAATAATAAGACTTTATTCATATAACATTAGGAAGGTTTTATTTGTGATTTTTTTTTTTTATTGCAAATTCATCCTTTTTACATTGCATGTATTTATTGTATTAGTACGATTTTATTCTCACATCACAAAATTGTCAAAATTTTATGTCTCCTAACTATGGATACTCTATTCGTGAAAATTTCTTCAACATTTGTCTTGAAATATTATGAGTCATTGTGATTTTATTCTCGAAGTGTTATGACTTTGTTCTCATCACGTAAGACATCAACCTCAAATTTGTATGATTTTTTTTTTAAAAATTTTTTTTGCTACTTCTTATAATGGTTCTCATAACTTTTAGCAGGTATGCTTTGTCAGAGTTTTATTCAACTTTTTTTGCCTTGCAATATTGACTTTATTCTTTTAGCGTTGATTTTTGTTTGTTTGTTTGTAATAGTATAACCGTGTACTTGCAGCAACTTTTTTGTCACTACGTTAGGACTGTTAGGAAAAATGGTCTTTTTTTTTTTTTTTGTCTAACTGTAAAAGTATGTGACTTAATTCTCATAATTTTTCACAATTTTTTTATGAAGGTTTTTATTCTTGTAATATTACGACGTGTCTGACTTATCAAAATAATTGTTGATGTTTTTTTTTGTTTTTTTTTGTTTTTTTTTGTGTGGCTCTAATGATGTAATGTTTTTTGTTTTTTGTTTTTTTCCCTAATAATCAACTCCCGCTTGTACTTGTACATGTGTGTTTCGAAGCAGTAAAAGAAATATTTTTATTCAACTTTTGAATAAAAAGTTCTCATCGAACGTGCGAACGACAATTTGCTGCCTCGTTGTTGTTCGGCACCAAAATCATCCGGCATTGAAAGTGTCGACAAGCCCTGACCGACCAGTCAAACGTATGTCGCCATTCTTTTGTCCGTATATAAACAGTAAGAAAAACAAGCATACCAGTTGAGTTGTGTCATCGCCTCTTACATAAGTCAAGTGGATTTCCACTCGGCCTGCTGGCCGGTGAAGGATCCATTTCGGGCCTCGCAGCCACTTGATTTTAGAAACATCCCAAAAAAGTTCGACCCCCGTAAAAAAAATTCATATTTTGCCATTTTCCAGATCTTTTATTAGTTACAGTGGACCTCACATTCCCAGAAGTTTCGCCTTGTAATTTTACGACTTTCTTCGCATACATAATCATTATGTCACATTTTTCTTTGCGTAACATTCCGAATGTTTCTCCATTGTAATTTCTAGGGGTGTGAATTGCCTAGTATCTGACGATTCGATTCGTATCACGATTCACAGGTCACGATTCGATTCGATGCCGATTAATCCCGGTACGAATTTACAAGTCGATTGTTGCGATTTTTTTTAATTCAAATTTATAAAATACTAATCAGTAAACTTGTACAGTCTAAGATTTGTATGAAAATGTATTTATTTATCTGAAACTTCAGTCTTATACAGGTTGTAATCTTTTTCATGTTCAACAGCATTGAAATAAAATATTAAGGCTTAATGTTCCATTAAAATAACATCTTCTATGCTTAAGGTGTGAACCCTAACCTGAAGTAAGACGTTTTGTTGAATATTTTTCCATTGAAAATGGAAGTTTAAAAATCGATTCGGCCGCCTATTGAATCGATTCGAGATTTGCGCGATGTAGTATCGCGATATATTGCCGAATGGATTTTTTTTTTAACACCCCTAGTAATTTCTATCTTTTTTTTTTGTTTGTTTGTTTTATTATTTTTATTATATGATGACTCAGAATGTTGTAACTTTATTTAAACTATTTTAAATTGACGATGTGATGACATATAGCGGTACGTAGGGCTGGGCAATAAATCGAATGAATTCAATTTAACGTCATTTTGAGAATTCGAATCATGGGAAATTTGCTAAATCATGAAATCGAATTTTGTCTTCCTGATTATTAAACGGTGTTGTTCTCATGTTCTGTTACATCCAGATGTTATTGTGAGTAGGGCTGCTCAATTATGGGAAAATAATAATCCCAATTATTTTGGTAATAATTGAAATTACGATTATTCAAACAATTTTTTTAATTTTTTTTTATTATTATTATTATTTTGTATTTTAGTACTATACTATATAAGTACGATAAATTTCTTTTGGAGCAAACAATATTTATTTAAATTAGTCATTTTAAAGTAAAAAAGGAGCAAATATATGAATTTAAACAATACAAATCTTCTATTTTTGTTTACGATTATGCCAATTTTGTAATTGTGGAATGTAATCATTCCCACACGTGTTATTGTGATTCTTATTCTCCACGCTTTTTTGCCGCGTAACAACTCAACACATAATACTTCCAATTTACATTGTTCAAATTCCAACTTAAAAAGCTTAAGATTCACGCCTCCCGGGGTATATATCGTCTGATTCCAACTTACTTATAGTATTTGCACAATTTGACGTTTCAAATAAACTTTTCCCATTCATTTTCAATAGGACAGTCATTGAACTTTTTATAAATATCACTTTCCAAGCCCAACTTCCATACATATAACTTATTATCATTACCAGGTGTCTGATATTGCTCGGTGGCACAGTTGGTAAAGTGCATTGTCCAGTAACCAGAAGGTTATAATTTCATAATTTATCTCTCAATGTGCTTTCAGCATTCCCACGCAATTTCTCCAGAAATTGCACTTAGTCTAGTTGAAATTGTTATTGGATTTCGATCGATTGCACAGCACTAATTGTGAGTTGTATGTTCAAACAGATTTAGACTCAGTATTATTTCTGTCTTAATGTTTTGCCCACAAATTAATTTTGAATAAATGAAACCTTTAAATAATTGTTTGATGAGGTTTATTACATTAAAATCGTAATCGTCCTGAATGACTAAGAAAATCGGAATTGTATTTTTTTTATTTTTGGTCATATCGCCCACCCCTAGCGGTACGCTAGTTGTAGGCTAGCTCGCGCAACTTTGCCGCGACGTTGGCCACATATTTTTCTTGACATTTTTCTGGTGGTAACCTAATCAAATGCTGCTCCTCAATTTGGTAGTCACAAAAATGAACTCTTCACAAACCTATTTGATGACTGTACTCCAATTTCTATTGTACTGTCACAATGGCAAAATAAGTGGAACAGTGTAAAATTCTTCAACACATCAATCATTGTTTTGGCTTGACTTGAATTAGTGCCTCAATTCTCAGTCAAATTGTTTTCTGCTAACTAACGTATGGTATGGAGGAGGGCGTGTCCGTGTTTGGGTGGGGGTGGGGGTGGGGTGTTGTCTGGACTTGCCTTGCTCACAAGTTAATAAAAATAAAACACTCAAAACATGATCGTGCCAACACTGCACTCAAGGACTGACCTTTGTTGGTTTATGTTGAGCTGGTTATGTATGCGTGGTTGCATAACATTGTCGCGCGTGCGTGTCGAGGAATGCCTTTCGCTTACTTTGTGTGTGACTATTTGTGTATTTCATTTTTTTTTTCTCATATTACAAGTTAGCTTTTTGTAATATTAGCATAACATACATCCCTATTTTTTTCCACATTATATCTCTTTATATTCCAAACATTACTACTTTAAAAATTGAAAATTTGCAATTTTTTTGGTCATATTGAGATATCCATATCACGATACGATATTATCACAATATGAAGGTCACGATACAATAATTATCACAATATTGTGGGGAGGTTGGTGATACAAAAAAGGTCACAATATTGTAAAAAAAAAAAGAAAAAAAAAAGCTCATACTAAACAAAAAAAGACAATATTGTGCTTTTATACATGACAGCAATGCTGATAAACAACCTACAATTTCTAATAACACTTATCGAGGCACTTACTTGCTAATGCAAGCACACATTGAGTTCCTCTACATATTGACTCAGTTTATATGCATAGAAGGGCCAAAACATGCGTCGTGAAAATTAAATTGCACTTAAAAAAAAAAAAAAAAAACACCAGAGGGTGCTAGAACTGCACAAATGGAATTCAACTCGACTTTTTTTTTTTACAGATGTGCGTCTTTTAATATCGTGACATGACGCCGACGATATATTGTGGCAGTTTTAATATCGCAACATCACGACATTGCCGTTATCATTACATCCCTAACAAGTACACAATACTACCATTTGTTCGCAAAATATTATGACTTTTTCAGGTAATAAATACGGTTTGTATGTTTTTTTGTTTTCACAATATATATATATATATATATATATATATATATATATATATATATATATATATATATATATATATATATTCCTTTAGTAAAATAACTTTCTCATACCAATATCTCAACATTAGAAATTTCCTTTCAGAACTGATTTTTTTTTTCCTCATAAAGTTATGACTTTTTTGTTTGTTTGTTTTCCATGTAGCATTACGGCTCTATTAGAGCGTTGCAATCAAATTTATAACTTTATTCTCGCCACATTGCAAATATTTTCCCAAGAATATTACAACTTTATTCTCACAGCATTGCGTATCGCTGTTGTTGGCTTGCTCATGCAATTTGGCAACTCCAACTCAAAATTCAAACTGGCAGTTGATCAAACTTTACAATTTGCGTACGTTTATCTGCCCACTTTAGCAATTTATGTTGTGACTCAACTCAACCTTATTGATACTGTATAGGGCTTCACAACAGTTCTAACTCCTTTCAGCCAATATGAAAAGAATATTTTCAGCTATCAAGATTGATATCGGGCTCTCTCACTCATTCACTTGTTCACACACAAGAAGAAAAACATTTGCAAGATCTCCCAAGCTGAAGGTCACAAGCTGCATACGAGAGAGACGCTGAAGTTTCAAAAAAGTAAAAACTGATAAGCTTTTTATTTACATACATTTTTTTTTTTTTTTTTTGCTCGTGGTTGCTATGCTTCAGATCCAAATAGCTTCCTGTTTTCATTCCATGTTGTGCCAATCAGGTGTCTTCTAAAGTTTGACTTCATTTGACTTTTGTTAACTTATTTTTGTGGCAAAACAATAACTGAAAACTCATCAAGTCTAATATATGCGGCTGTTATGTCAACCATCACATTGTTATGTAAGAGCTCCCACTGACATTTATGGTAGTTCATTTTATGACTCGGGTCTGCTTTGTATGGATTCCAAAGCAGTTTTCATATATAAACGTTCTGACAAAAACTGTGTATCTCCAAATGTATTTTTCCTGTTTTTTATTTTATTTTATTTTTTTATTTTTTTTATGTTTTCAAGAATTAAGTCATAATACAATCACTACATTACATCAGCTACTTTTTTTATAGGGAAAAAGGTTTTTGTTGTTTTTTTGTTTTTTTGGTTTGTGGCTGTGTCTGTGATGTTTTTGAAAATTACAAAAAAAAAAAATAAATGAAGACATGAAAGAGATGAAAAACGTGCGGCATTCAAGTACTGCTCTTTTTGTTTTGAGTGTGGCAATAGTTTAGTAAAATACTATTTTTAATACATATTTTGAGCGTCATAGCAGTGCACACTTTTTGTTATGATTATTTTGTAATAACAAATTATAACAATGACAAAAATTACCCTAAAAAAGGACGAGACATTATTAGATAAACTCACTTTTCCTACGACCCCTGAAGGTAGCATGCGCGGTGGTCTGGTCAGGAGAGGAGGAGCAGGAGGAGGAGGCGTTCACGTCCGCAGTAAAAACGACGCACTCGCAAGATACTCGGCCGTTAAGTCTCCTGCTGGGCTCTTTTACACAACGACCCTCACAGGACACGGCTGCCTCCTCACTACACTGCCCTCTCCTCCGTCTTGAACGTACCTTTTAAAATCCCCGGACTTTGGCTTTTTCGTTGTTGTTTTTGTTTGTTTTTGTTTGTTTGTTTTTGGAGCGTTGCAGCCGGCGACTTGTCAAGACAAGCAGCATGCCATCCCCGCGATACTCGTACACGGTGACGGCAACCGAGGAGCCGGCCGCCGCTCTCCCGGCGGCCAAGTCCAACGTCCGCCGTGCTCCGTCCTTGTCCCGCTCCAAGCTCATGTCCACCTTCATGGGTCTCATCATCAACCAGGCCAAGGTGAGCGCAACATTGGAACAAAAAAAATAAGTAAAATAGAGTAGACCATTTTGTTAGCGTTACTAACGAAAGTGTGCATTTTTTTTTTCCTGCATTGTTTTTTATCATTACTCTTTGTTGCATAATAATGTGAAAAAATGAAAATGCCGTTGGTTTTGTAACCTCTTGGTTATCAAACGTTGACTGCATCCTAATATGACTTAACAAGCATCAACTTAGCATTGTTTTAAAGTAAAACAATTTTGAAACTCCTAATAGCTTCTTAACACTAGCTAACTAAAATGCTATAGGTGCATAAACAAAAACAAATTTGTACACTAAGCTGTTTTTACATGCTTATTTTGTCTTTATATGACACTTTTATGCTGTCAAACTGCTAACCAAAAAAACTACTTATTTCCCTCTTTTACTATAAATATAAATGTGTCAATTTGACATAATTTACAGTCTTTCAATAAAGGGTGGAAATTAAAAATAAATAAATGAATAATCGATGAATCACCAAAATAATCGACCGATGTATCAATTATTAAATTAAAGAAGACCTTAAAACTAAGGATATAAAATGGGAAATGATGACAAATGACAAGATGTAGACAAATGGCTGTTTTTGTCGAAATGAAACTCCTCAACTCACTCCAAGTTGTTTTACTTCCACCCAAATACCAAATACGAACTACCAAACTATCCCTGCAGACTCAACTCAACTCAACTCAACTCAAGTTTATTTACATAGCGCTTTCAAACAGCCTGAACTGTCACAAAGCGCTTTACAGAAAGACAAAAAAAACAAACATAACATAAAACATTAACACTGATACAATACAATCACAACAAATCAACATTCTTCCATCCCCACGCTTTGATGTTTGATGTTTGAAGCAGTTTTTAGATGAAAGAGGACAGAATCAGCCTCCTTTCAGCAGTTGATCAGAGACGTGATCTCAGCATGCATGACGTCACACACGTTTGCTACAAGCTAAGTTTGCTTATAAGCTAGCTAATAAACAAGCAGCCGCGTACACCACGTAATATTGTTGTTGTGGCCACCATATCTTTGTTGCTAATATGCCCGCACATGAAAAGTTAACCAACATTAAACAGCTCATTTGTAAGTCAAGCTGTGCAGTTTGTTTGTTTATCCAGTCCCATGTTGACACGGCCTTGAGCGGCCTTTACGTACTAGTTGCTATACGACACTCCCTACACACAACCTCGTGCTGTGCTTTGCCAACAAGTACAAAATGTTCATGGTGTCACCTGAATGCAACACGCCCTTAGGTTTTCCCTTTTTTCGGTTGGGATTAGGGGTCATTTCAAGCGGGCGCCTGCTGAGCGGTCCGAGCCGGTGACCATCTGGTGGAGAAGAATTGGAACAGAATGTCCCGTATCTTCACTACGTAACAGCCAAGAAAACAACGATTCATAACATGACCTGATAACACCCGATACCAAGTGCGAACTAATCTTATCAGCCACACTTGTTTAATATATATATATATATATATATATATATATATATATATATATATATATATATATATATATATATATATATATATATTAGGGGTGTTAAAAAAATCTATTCGGCGATATACCGCGATACTACATCGCGCGATTCTCGAATCGATTCAATAATCGGCAGAATCGATTTTTTTTTTTGGGGGGGGGGGGATTCACACCTTGAGCATGGAAGAATGTTATATGAATGGAACATTAAGCCTTAATATTTTATTTTAATGCTGTTCAAACATGAAACAGATTACAACCTCTATAAGACTGAAGTTTCAGATAAATAAATCATACATTTTCATATAAATCTTACATATATATATATATATATATATATATATATGATAAAACAAGGCAAACAGAAAAATAAATAGCTTGTGTTGCTGAGTATTAAGTTGGCAAAGTCGAAATGTGATGCAACTTGACACCGCTCCATGTTCCTGGATGATCCCCCATCCCGTGTTTTTGGTGATGTCACGGGCGACGGGTCAGCGTGTACCCAGATCAAGCATGCGGAACTTGGCTACTACAGACAGCGTGACCGGCTACATTTCCATGCTGGACAATTGGACTGGGTTTGCATTTCCACTAAAAATGTGTTAAAATTGCAGATAGTGGAAAGCCTCAAGTGAGTGACTCGCTGCTATTACGCGGGATCTGTATCGAGGCCAAAAATCTATGAGAATATAATTGAAGCCTTGCCTGAAAGGATTTATAATTGCCTATTGATGTGACAAGATGTAGGCAAAAGGCTGTTTTTGTCGAAATGAAACTCTTCAACTCAGTCCAAATTGTTTTAGTTCCACGCAAATACGAACTGCCAAACTATTCCTGCAGGCGATGAAGGGAAATTTTACCCAAAAATACTCAAGTTCATTGCAGAATGTAAGGACTGGTCCAAAACAAAATAGGATCATTATCAGACACGCTGATGAGCTAGTGGGCAGAAACATCTAAAACCTGCAGGACTTCGGACCTCTAGGACCAGAATTGGTGAACCCCGTTTTTGATGTTTCTATCTTTCAACACAGCTGACTCTAATGCTGCATTCGAGGATGGTCGGAAGTCGGACATATCCGAGTTGGTTTTTCCCAGTTCCAACCTGAAAGTGTTGAAAGTAAACAACCAAAATGGCGGGTTGTGGTAATTTGTTTTTTATTTTGCTTCTTAAAACTCGTTTTTGACATTCACAAACTTATCTTCTTTAAGCATTCCATACAGTTCAGTAGTTTATAGATTAATTTCATGCCAGGAGATGTTGGCATACTGTCACATACGTTGAGTTACATGAAGTTATGTCGAATATTTATGAATGAAGAACGCTATTGTTAGGTTTACGCAAAAAAACATATTGAACACACAGAAACAAGGATGAGAAGGCAAAACTTTTGGTTTTTACTCGCAGCGAGGAGAGCAGAGTTGTCAGTTACAAACTGGCAAAGATGCTCTGACAATTCTCTCGCTTCCTCTCTTTATTTGGGATTGTTCCCTATCCGGTTACAAAAATAACGTTGCACTACTAAGAAGTGGGCAAAGCGCAATAGTGCAACGCTGCATTATCTTAAAATAACATCTGTCTGCTTGGATGTAAGTGTGTTGCAAGTAAGCATGTGATTATCCATTAGCAATGAAAGTTATCGCTTTCGCTTCTGTCCCAGACGGTGTGACTTATTTTAA